>NW_017299509.1:401895-468913 GCF_001594075.2 Trachymyrmex cornetzi
GATCGAAATAG
The DNA here is from genome assembly GCF_001594075.2 of Trachymyrmex cornetzi. Lineage (NCBI taxonomy): Eukaryota > Metazoa > Arthropoda > Insecta > Hymenoptera > Formicidae > Trachymyrmex > Trachymyrmex cornetzi. Next base: position 401,907 of record NW_017299509.1, read on the forward strand.
CCGCACTGATTAATTTTGGAAATTATCTCTTTCAATTTATTATAAGTAGTGCCAATAACTTCACGTTGCTTTCCATCAACAATCGCAACGTAATGCTCCGCCACTTTTTGTGCTTGCTGAACAAATGTCAGATCACCTTCTTCACGCTGATGCTTTATCACTATCTCATTATATAAATTGTCTAGATATTTGAATTCCTCCTCTGTCAGTTTTATAGCCCCGTTCTTTCCATGAAAAAAGTCGTCTCTAACAGAATCAGTGTTTACGCTTATCAGGACATGCTGAGCAAGTAGCACTTCCTTTACCTAAATCAAAATTATATTTTCTTAAAATTACATCTTACATAATATATGTAAGAATGTATAATAATTGTACAATAATTTAATTGTAAGAACAATACAATAATTTTATTTTGAATTATACTTTTGCAATGTCTTGTTGCATACGCTCAACAGCCTCTTTCCGTGCCAGTTTCTTCTGCTGTTTAACTGCATCATTGGCAATATTAACGATTTGCTTATACAAGTCCCGTGTAATCTCCAGCGTTTGAAGTACTTCATCATACTTCGCCACCGCTGTCTTTTGGTCTGAATTTAATTCTCTTCCATTTTTCTGCAAGTCTCTATACGATTCGAGCCTCCCCTAAATTTAAAGAATACAATAATTTGTAGACCTGTTGATTCCTTTTGAGAGAGAAAGAGAAAGATAAAAAGAAAAAAAAAGAGACAACTAATTACATTCAACATTATATTATAGATTGTAAAATAAGCATTATATTTACACAAGATCTGTTTCTGTAGCTAAACTAATATACACTTTTAAAACTTAAAGCGAAACAGATATACATTTAATTTGGCTGAAGCAAGAAAAAAGTTCTAGTGCAGCTTGGTGCAAGAATAAAAAAGATCCATTATGTTTACATCGAAACAAAGCATGGTTATAAATCAGTTAGAACATAATGTAAGATATAGCGAAAGTTTAAACAACATCAAAGTTTATGCTCTTGATTTTAAACTAAAAGATCAAACGTTTAGAAATATTCCCCGAAAGCATGACGAAACGCACGACAAAGCAGCGTCGACATTTGCCGCGAACAAACTAAAACTGGAAACCGGGAAACGCCGAACGCCGATCGAAGGAACACCCTGTGGATCAGCGAGACTCCAACGTAAATAAAATCGTCGGCGGACATTATTATCGGGTACGTGCCAGCGTCGCGTCCCGCCAAGGGCGTTAAAAAGCGCATCGTGCATAAAGAAAAGTTTCGTGTACACGTAGACTGTACACCGCCATGATACGAGGTTGGCGACGATAAATTGGCGTGTCCGGAAGCTCGAAATACTATTTGTTAGGCCGCGCATCGTAGAGAGTTGCGGATTGACGCTCGATCCGGCGATACGTGGACATAACGTCTTGGCACGCGTTGCACGCGTTGCACGTACCCTTGAAAAATCGAGGCGCGAGCACATGGCATATCGGAGAATCATGGCGGACCGCGGCGAGAAAGCCACGACGACTGACAGATAGACTTTTGTCTGTAATTACGACCTGGACGGCCGCGACGTTGCATTTACCTTACGCTTCTCGAGATTCCGTATCTTGTGCTCGATTACGACGATAGCTTGGCGTAACGGATCCACGGTCTCCGTAGAGGCCTGTTTTTCTAGTTTGGGGTTGGCAGAAGGCATCCTTCACGGGCAACAAACACGAACTGGTTGGGACTCGGAATGGTAACCAAGTTGAACCGAGTCATGGGGAGAAGGAGGGGGTAAATGGGACGACACTCGACAGAATGGCGGGCTGAACGTTTCCGAAATGTTGAGGATTCGCATGCGCGACATATCTTGTCCAAATGAACTTGAATAGCCAAATTTTACCCAAATCAATTCAGATGTTCTCTCAATTTTCGCCAAAAATTGTGCGGTTTCCACATTAATGAAACTATGTGATTTTATTAAAAACTGCGTATTTTTTATATGATTTTATTTAAAAAATTAGATTAACTGAACAAATTAAATTAATTCAACCGATAGAATTGTTTATTATCAGCAAAATTTTTGAATATAGAATTCTTTATTTTAATTTTTCTTTCTAAATCGAACAATAAGAGATTGATGATTTTATCTATGTCAATAAAATACTGAAGATTTTAATTACTTGATAAATTAATTCCTTTTATTAAATTCATATATAAATATTATTCTACATAGTTACATTTTATTAATTTAGAATGTACTACTTTAGTTTTGAGTCAAATAATATTTACAATAATTTTCAAATCTTCCGCTTATTTTCAGTTTCTTCGGTTACACTCATTTCAAATTTAAGTGCGAAGATTACAATGAACTATTTTGCACTGAACATTTAGTACTACACCTATACTCATTAAGCGCTCAGTGATTTCTTGCATCTGATTGGCACATTCCGTTAGATCGACGATTACGATTAAGGCCGGATTCTCATGCAAACAACGGCGCTTTAAGCGCTGATAAAAACGGATGTAAGTATAAAATTTATCTCTCTCATCCGTTTTTCACCAATGCATTTAAATTTTATTTAACAGTAGGTGCATTCAGTACTACAATCGCTCACTGAGCGCTCAGTGAGCTCTTGCATCTGATTGGCATATTCCGTTAGATCGAAAAATATAGACCAAACAGATACAAGAGCTCACTGAGCGCTCAGTGAGCAGTCGTAATACTGAATGCACCCAATATGATTCGTCATGTTGAAATTTTTTCTCTCATTTCTTTTTCATTCAAGAAAATTTACCCTATTCTTATTTGTCCAATCTGTTCTATGCTGTTTTATTACAAGGCCTGTTCTTTTTAACTGAACTTCTTGCACAGTTCATCTTTTCGCGTTTTCTCTTCAACGTGGAGATAAAAGGAAGAAAGATGAACCGTTAAAGAACTTTAGCTAAAAAGAACAGACCTATAGCTAAACAAAACAAACTTCTGTAAGATGCGTTCCGAAATGCACGAACAATGCTGAAAATCTTTAATTCATGTTATCTTTTAGTATTGGCTGCATTAAAAAAAAACAGCTTTACAACTGTTTATCCATAACCCAGACAGCACAGAATATTTATGATAAATATTTATTAATATTCAATTTTTTAAATCTTGCATAAATATTACATACATATTTTATATAAAGCTTTATTTGAAATATTATTAAAATATAGACTAAATATTTCTCTCATGTTATACTTATGGTAAATATAAATAAATATTTCTAATAAGTATTTTTTACTTGGATTATAATATCTCATTAAGTATTTTCATAGCACTTATTATAACATTTACAATAAATATTTCATAATATTTATAATAAATGTTTATAATCTGTGCAATCCAAGACCACAAAAATATTTACAAAATATTTAAAATAAATCTTACAAATATTTATAAATATTTTGTAAATATTTTATAAATATTATGTGCTGTCTGGGAAGTCAGTATTAATTCATGGGAGGGTCACGTTAACGCACAGTGCGATAGCACACATCCACTCAAATTGACCGGTGCCTAGTAATTTTTCACTACTTTACCAATGAGAATATTTTATTTTAAATTGGCCAATTAATGATGTGTGCTAGCGGATCCCGCCCTTAATTCATAATCTCTTATATTTAAGACTGTTTTAAGTACAGTCTTAAAATGTCACGAACCAATCAAGGTCGTGTTAATTAATTCATAATCGATTCTTATATTTAAGACTGTTTTAAGTACAGTCTTAAAATGTCACGAACCAATCAAGGTCGTGTTAATATCTTAAAATATTACTTAAGACATTACTTAAGGGGAGGTTCTACTTGGGAGGGTAAAAAAAATCGATTTTTTTTGCAATTTTTGCACCTCTAAAGTGTGTAGAATATGCCTGCGAAAGGATTTTGCAATATTCAAAATTTTAAAGCAATTTATGACTTGTTGAACTGGATTTTGCATTCAGCGAACAATAGTTGAATAAGTGCTAGCTATTATTGGTGAATTCTTCTATAAATGCCCATTTCCACTAACGTAGATTAACTTTAATCTCGGTCCAATTTACTCTCTGTCTTTTTCTAATCATTAGAACTAGAAAAAGACGAAGAGTAAGTTGAACTGAGATTAAAGTTAATCTACACTGATGGAAACGGGCATAAAATCATCTAATCAGACTTTAGGCCGGTTTCACCAATGCCAGTTACTTAATCGATTGTTAATTGACCAATCATATTTGCTGTTTAGTACAACTGACCAATTACGGTTGACAGTTAATCCCGATTAATCGGCATTGGTATAAAACCGGATCTTTTAGATTGAAATATTTTCTTGTTGTTTACTAAATGTTAAACAAGGATGGTTAAATTAGGGAGCACTCCGGTGGGAATCTGAGAATTGATTGTGTATCTTGATATGAGGTGAAAATTACAAAAATTGACAATTCATTAGATATTGACCAATTAAATTATGAATATTCTAGTGACTTGCTAATTTTTATAATTTTCACCTCATTTCGAGATACACAATCGACCCTCTGAACACGCCCTAGAATCTAGAATGTTTCTATTGGAAGGCAATTTTTAGCGCCATCGTAGTGAATCCACAAATGGTGAACTAAAGTTAATCACGTGACAAGAAGTGGGAAACTGATGCCATATTTAAATCTGCGCGTATACGTTCATATGAATAAATACCTAGTCATAAATTATATAACAATTGCTTAGGAACTTATAATATGCTATGCATTTTTTGCAAATAAATAGTATTGTAGAAAAGTAGTATTTAATTTTATGCGGACAAATTCTGCTTTATAAAATCAGATAGTATAAGTCAACGTTTAAATTTCTAAATGAGTTTTACGGTCTGAGAATTATTGGTAGAGCAAGTACTTCTTCCATTTCAACAAGAAGAAAATTGTTTATGATGTATGTATTTACACTACATGGCGAATGTTCTGAATTACAACTCTAACTTTAGACTTCAATTTGCGTCATACTATTTTTATTTTTCTTTTTTATCTTATCATTATTCATGTGCACGTACACTTCATGTGCTGATAATTAAAGTGCTTAGTAGAAAATTTTCTTGCAAGCGGTCAGCGACATTTTGCTAATCTTTGCGATTGTTAGCACCTCGAGGATGTTTATACTAAGCTGCTTTGACGGAAAGCAAGATATGCACAAGATAAAAATCCCGAAGCTAATAGAATATTTGGAAACAAGTTATACATATTGCTCTTTCAGCTCTCTTCAATACTACTAAATATAATAATCTTCCAAACAGAACAGCAAGTCATTATGATATCAAGATGATTCCAAAATGATCGTTAAAAGTCATTTTTCTATCATTTCCGATTTATTTTAATGTCATTTTGACATTAATCATCGTAACTTGTTGTTCTTGGAATTGTCTTTGGTTTTCCTTTCAATACAGTATCTTGATATAAAGAATTTAAAGAATTAAATAACATACTTAAATGTAACAAAATATATTAAAATATACTTCTGTAAAGTATAAATCTTACAACGCAAATCCAGGTAGAATATAAAAGTCACAATAATCAAAGAACGTTATTATCATGACCTTATTTGTCATTTATAAGTGACAAATGAAGTCACAATGACATTCTTATATTATTGTAACTTCTATGTCTATCTGGGCTTACGTTATAAGATTTAAACTTTACAAAAGTATATTTTAATATCTAATGTTACACGTATATTCATTTGTCACTTATAAGTGACAAAGAACTTGTAAGTGACAAATAAGGTCATGATAACGTTTTTATGATATTATTATGACTTCTATATTCTACCTGAGTTTGCGTCATAAAATTTAAACTTTACAGAAGTATATTTTAATATCTTTATATATTTAATTAAGTATCTTTATTTTAAATTGTTACATTATTATGACTTATTTATCACTTTTATGTGACAAATGAAGCCATGATAACATCTTATGATTATGTTCCATCTAGAAGATATACTTTCTCCGCAGCATCATTAGAAAGTGATAGAGAAATGATAGCATTAATTAACATCAATAGGAGTATATGATAAAATGTCCCAAGATATACTCGTCTCTCCAAGTAAATATGTACGATTCATTCACGTTGATCTCTGCCTCTTTCACGAATCCTCTCCGTTTGTGTGCTCGACCAACAGCACTGTCTCTGACACGTTATAGTTCTATCAGCAGAGATTTGACACTTGACCCTTGACGCTGGCCTAAGTGTTCGTGTCGGTGGGTAAATCGCAAGCATTCCGCGGGATCGGCAGTCCCGCGTCAATCATCGCGCGCTTAATTATACTTACTTGGTATATTGGCCGAATTCCGTTGTTTAGCAGTCGTCGATCACGTGCATCCGCATATATATGATCGCATTCCCCCGCGTTACGCGAAACTTGCGATATCCAACGGCGCGTCCTTCTATACGTTTCGACGTAGACGATAAATCCTTCTCTTTATTTTCTTCTTTATTTTCCCTCTTTATTTTTCTTCTTAATTTTTTTCCGTCTCGCCGAGATACGGAATTTTTTTCGATTGTTCCATCAAACTGATGTGTGTCAGCGTTTATGCGATAATCTCAGTCAAGAAGACGGATTGAGACCATGCACGTGGAAAATGCGCTCGCGATTGCCACAGGTTCACGCGCGAGGGTGAGGCAGCGCGATTAGAAAATTCCGCGATTATTCGCAGGAAAGAGATAATCGTGGCAGAAGTTTTCGCATTTTCACAAAGAAGCTACGGTGCACATGCAGTCGACGGGAATTCGCCGTTAAAAACAGAGTTTCAAATTTTCTTCTACATCGAAATCTGGTTGAAGCTGACCAACACTTTGCACCGCCGAGTCGATTAAATCTTACACGAGCAACACTCGATTGGAAAATTATAATTATTAAAAATTATAAATTGCGGTTTACAATTTGAAAGGGAACGAAGTGGATAAAGAAGTGCCAAGAATAAGTTCATATATCGAAGCTGCGAAATTGCACCGAGTAAGCAATTGGTCAAATAAATATTATTTTACAAATTTTTTCTCATCTCATGAAAAAGACATCCGATTTATCTACGTACAATTTTTTATTAATTTTTTCCTAATGCTTTTTATTTAAAAAATAAGATCGTAGAGATAATATTTATTTTTTATATTTATTGAAAATACAAATAAAAGCTAGGAAATATTTCCAAGGGAAACCGAAGGAAAAACTGTACAACCATAAATCGTATTGTCTTCACGTCATAGTTATCTATCATCTTTCTTGTTAGGAACTAAACGTCACAGAGACAGACGTCGTCGGCATTGACATTTTGTCGCAGTTATTCACTGTTCGAAAACAAATAACAGCGAATTATTCTTATACAAACATTATACTTATATTAAAAATAATTTTTTTAGTTTCAAAAATAATCAATCGTGCTCGTATCGATTCGCTTCAGTTTTCCTTTTGCGTCAAATAAATACGTAATTTTTAAATATTTATAATTTGATATCTTTTACGCAACGCGTCCCAAATACGCAGAACATTAATCAGGTTTTATTGCCCGACGAATTACATTATATCGATACGTCAATATGAAACTTCATGCGAGGGAGGATTCTTAATTGAACAATATGAACGCGCGACTCCATTCCGATAGCATCATATTCTACGCTTTTTACGTCATATAAAATCCGATACAAATTAATGAATATCTTCCTTCATATAATTGGCAAGTTATTTGACATAATTCCTGATATAATTGTTGTAAGAGCTGAAACGCGCGCTTACTACGATCGACGTTGTACTTAATCTCATGTAAACAAAGCCCCTTTTCTAATCTAATCTAGGCGCTCTTGGACGAAAACATTTAATAGTCTGTTTTTCGTTCTTTTTTTTTTTTGCAAAATAAATTGCGCAAACAATCATGTTTGAACCGAAATCAAGGCAGATCAGTCAGCGTCGTATCAACCACGCTCATTCGCGCCTATAATATATATACATATATTGTGAAAATAACGAGAATCCAGATAAAGAATCGCGACAATTATCGGCATCCAGGGAGGAAAATTATTTTCCCCTAACGTATTGAAATCTCTTATCGAACATTTCGTACTACATTGACTCGACACATTCTGCGTCGTATATAAAAATTGTTCGATTTTCAAGAAATACGCTGAAAATCGAGCAACAATTTTTTGCATCAATTTTATTTTGACTTCGTGTAAATGATGTTATGTTTGATAACGTTTTTTAACCTATTTCTGCATTTACTTGAGGCATACAGTGTTAGTGCATTAATTCTACCAAAACAAGCGTCACATTATATCACTTAAATTCCCAAAAAATCGCACACCACGATTAAAGTTTATTACAGCAATTAATTGAAGAAAAACAACTTGTTAATGATATCTTAACGTGTTTTCCCCCTCCGATGCACTTTGTACCTCGGGGCCGAAGTTTAGTTCCGTGTTTCTGCGCATGTTAAGCAAATGATATAAGGCGGATTTGGTACTTTGGAACGCGATCCACATTGATGATTTAATATTAAAACTCGTGCAGCAATGCGAAATGTAAGATACATGAGTTGCTTTTTCTCTAATATCTTTCTTTTATTTTATCTTATTTTTTCTTCTTAATGAACAACTGAGCGCGATCTTGACCGATTCTCAAAAAACGTAACAGTTCGTAAACAGTTACCAAAAATAGCAGATTAATGCCCGTTTCTATCAATGTAGGTTAACTTTAATCTCGGTTCAACTTACTCTTCAATCTTTTTTGATTCTTTGAACTAGAAAAAGATGAAGAGTTAACCCAAGCAGAACAACAAGTCATGATAACGTCAAAATGACATTAAAATAAATCAAAAATGATTGAAAAATAACTTTTAATGATTATTTTGGAGTCATTTTGACAGCATTTTAATATCATAATGACTTGTTGTTCTGCTTGGATAATTAGATCAAGATTAAAATTAAAGTACGTTAGTAGAAACGGGCATTCGAGCTTCAGCACCTACGTCGCTCGGACCTGCGCCGAAGCTTCTGTATGTCAGCAAGAACTCGAGAAGTAAAACGAATCAGTATCATAACACACCCCGCACGATGAGGGTTCGTTATCAATAGCACGCAGGGGCGACGCAATTACAAGTAGATCGCGATCGACGAATGTCGCTTCGAAATATATTATTTTGCACTCGGCACGCTCTGTCCGGCTGATTTACAATGTAATTCAGGATTTATGCGATCATTCAACCCGAAGCTCTGCAACGTGAAGGCGATTCCACCCCTTTTCTCGCGTAAGACACAAAACGATATAAACACCTCATAAAAAGTATATTCTGTCTGAAAACTATTTTCTTTTTTTTAAATATATCTTCGTATGTGTGTAAATATTTTTTTAGAAATAATTAAATAGGAATTAATTTGGAAAGCTAAGTGATTTTTACAGCAAAATCATCTTGCGTTTTGCATTTAATACAGTAGATAAATAAAAAATACAAATTTAAAAGATTTTTTTTATCTCATTTTTTTCTTCAATTGCAATGAGTTATCCAAGCTTCATATTGGATCGCAGATCACTTTGTAATGCAACCCTTTGATGTAACTTTATCTATGTATTATGTTTAAAGACCAAATCATTAAATTCAAACAAACACGATCTAGCAAATATTCGTCATGATACGTGTATCTGTTTGAATAATCGTGCGAATAATTACGTGTTATTCCATTGGAACATTCTCTTTAGATGTATATTACCCGGATCTATTATTTCCCAAACTTTCCGAGCTAAAAATATGAGCATAAAATCTCGAATTCACATCACAACGAGAATATTACAAGTTTTATCTTTTAACATTTTTTTTATTATCCTATAAACTTTTAGATAGGGAAAAACTTTTGAAGTAATCCCGCGATTAAATCGAGGAAATACGATTAATACGAGAAAAATACGAAAGATATATCTTTTAACGAGATCAAACGTGACAGTTTCAGATGATTGACAATTTGATCTATGATTACGAAAGATATATCTTTTAACGAGATCAAACGTGACAGTTTCAGATGATTGACAATTTGATCTTCAACGATATGGGGAACGTAATGCAATTAGCCGAGGCCGAGGACGAGGAGAGCCTCAAGTGCAATGGCACGATTCACGCGGAACTGCCAATCGAATTGCGTTTCAATGACGGCCACTTGGTGGCGATCATCACTTACAGCATCCTAATGGTGATATCGGCCATTGGAAATATTTCCGTGCTGACCATAATAAAAAAACGAAAGTCCAAGTCCCGGATACAGAATCTCGTAATGCACTTGTCGATCGCTGACCTCTTCGTAAGTATAACGACGCGGGCGCAAATAACTTGCGATAAAGTAATCATACCGCTCGCGATTTGCGCTTCAATGCAGCAAACGATATGAGATATGTCGCATCTTGTCATCGTCCAGGTGACATTCCTGATGATGCCATTCGAAATCGGATGGGCGAGCACGGTATCCTGGGAGGCAGGAGACGCGATGTGTCGCATAATGGCTTTCTTTAGGACATTCGGCCTGTATCTTTCATCCTTTGTAATAATCTGCATAAGTATAGACAGGTCAGCAACAACGATAACCATAAATCGCGTTTATTCTGCGACACTTTTAGTGCGCACTGCATATTAAAACCTAAAAGTTGTACACTGATTTAATCTAACTATAAAAATAAAATGTAAATATTTCGAATTATAAAATACACATATTTTACTTAATAGTATAATAAAATGTGTTGAGGATTTCACAGTTTAACTCGTTTCTATATTTGTCAAAGACATATCTTTATGGCAATTATGTGTGTACAATACAACAGGTTTAATATGCACTAATGAGCACTGATTGTGAATGCATCCAATTAAATTCACTGTTAATTCCAATCCATTGAACGTTGTATCCCATTCAGCAGAAATGTTCAAATTACATCATTAATATATAACAATAGAAACAGCCTAACAACGCAATGTCAATAGGATATCCGTATGATGTATTCGGGATATTTCTGCTGTGGAGTACGTTAACACGATTTGCTGTATTTAAGATAATCGCATGTTTTGGATAAGACTACACTGTAACTTCATCTTCTAGATATTACGCCGTGATGCGACCCCTCCAAATACTAGATATTCACAGGAGAGGGAAGATATTGCTGATGCTTGCGTGGATTGGTTCTGTACTTTGTTCCATGCCACAGGTGCACTAATTTTTACTCAAACTGTATAAAATGCCACTTCGCTTCGTGACCGGCGTTAAACGGCATGTTTCGTTTCCTGTAGATGTTGGTGTTCCATCTTGAAACGCATCCAAATTACACTTGTTATACCCAATGCATAACGTTCAATATCTTCCCATCGTACGTGCACGAAGTTTCCTACAGTTTGTTCGGTATGGTAGTGATGTATTGGTGCCCCCTGATTGTAATATTCTATACTTATACCAGTATTTTCATGGAGATCTGCCGTAGATCCAGGGAGAGGAGTGAAGGTACGGTCGAATGTAATTTATCATGCCGTAAGAATTATTCATATTGCATGCTAAAAGTTATTTGAAGCGCGTGCACTGAAAAAGAATCTAATAACAGTTATTTAATATTGAGTGAAATAATTTCAATCAAATGTTCGGTTAATGTAAGAAAAAATTAGCATGTAGTTGAACTAACTAAACGCTAATTTTACTTTTCTAAATATTTAGTAATTATTATCATGGATTGATTACTATTATTATGGTTGGTAATATTCTAAATATTGCACTAATTCGCTAAACAAAATACATTTGCTATTACCAAACTTTTTCTCGATGTATTTCTGATTTAATTAACAAATATAAATTTAATAGGAGATACTATTTAATACGTGTAGTAATAAATAAATGATGCGATATACTAAACAGGTATTCTTTGCAGACAGAATACGTCGCTCCTCGTGCAGTTTTCTAAGCCGAGCGCGAGTACGCACCTTAAAAATGACGATAACCATTATCGCTGTCTTCATTATCTGTTGGAGTCCTTACTACGTGATGAGTGTTTGGTGAGTCTGTGATTACTCTTAATTTCTAAAATATTTTTCTCGTCGACTAAAAATCAATCGCAATATTAGTAATAACATATGCATTTCAAAAAGTTGACAGTATCGCCAGATTATATAAACGTATAAAAAAGATCGATGATTGACGTACATAATGTACAACTTTGACGTGACTGACGCTCACGGCTATAGATACGCAAATTCTATCTTACAAAAAGGAAAATAACATCTCTCATGTTAAAAATCTCACTATTAAATTCTGTGATCTTTATCGGCAAACGCGTGCAAACAGGTATTGGATTGATCGATCATCAGCCCTCAAAGTCGACGAACGCATTCAGAGAGCTCTTTTCTTTTTCGCGTGCACCAACTCCAGTATGAATCCCATCATCTACGGTATCTTCAATATTCGTCAAAGAAATAAAGTAAGTATTATCTATCTCGAACGTTATGACGCTGTAAATTTTCTTCAATTCAATCAAGCTTCTAGTCATTAACTTCAATAACATCTCATATAAAATCGTAAATTATTTTATCGACAAAGTTTTGTATTAAAAAATTTAGATCGACATGCATACGTAACGATCTTATAGCCGATGTTAATCAAATTCATCGTCACTTTAAGCGTGAAATAGAATTTGATTCAGGACGAATTCGTGTAATTGTCACATCAATTCGATTATCCGCGCTCTACGTGTTGTTAATGCCACGTTTATCCATGCAATTGCAATAGATATTTTAACATCTTACGAAGACAAAAATGAATCTATACCGCTTGCATTAAAAAAGAGGCATATTTCCGTGGCTTTTGTTTGATAAAAATTGAAAAGTTACATTAACACTCATTTTTTTCTACTCATGCATTCAAGCTAACAGTTGGCTGTTGCCTGTATTTCCAGGCACAGCTTCAATCCCATCCTCTTCTGAAGCTCGTCAACACAACTGTGGAACTTCCTGTTGTCGCATACGCCAGAGATTCCATTTTCACCATTTTCGTAATAACATTGCCGATTTTTTTTAACCCTCCAACTTCATATAACAGACGTTCATCGCATGATCGTAATGGTAATTTGTTATCTCGATAATTAGATATTTTTCTCTACTAATTGATAAGTAAATCCCCACCTCACATCTTGCATCCGCATGTTTACATGCGCGTTTAATAGAAGAGTAATCATTGATGCTTTCTTGAAGAAATGAAGAAAGCAATTACAAAAAACAACGAATGTTCGAACCAGACGCAAAGACGTTTAAGAAAAACATTCAAACTTTAGGACGGTCGATTAGACGAGATTTAGGACTTCGGCAGTTTCAAGTTCCACGAAAATTTCTATTTTCGTTCTAGGCGCCGATGCGTACAGCCACCATCGAGACCCGGGTCACGCCGCTGTCTCTATCCATCAAACTTCTCGATTGTCAATGAACGCGACGTTCGTCGGCTCGAATAGATGCGTTTAAACCAATGATGTTGGCTTAAATATCTGCGTTCTTTTACGAAAATAAAAAGTTTCAGCAGTAGTGCTGTCACGAACTCCATCTTACATGACGGTGCATCCACGTGCGGATACTGTCCGGAAACTGTCATGGACGCAGAGCTGTTCAAAAGTTCCTCATCTTACTCTACCAGATGCATGATGAGATTAAGTGAGATGAAAGCGACTGTGATCGATCAAATTAAATCGCGCCCTATGGAAGAAGATCCTCTGACGAAGTTGAAGAAACGCGATGAAGATGAAGAAACAGAGATTTTTCCTAGGTGAACTATGTATTCATTTGTCTCTAGATGTATTTATTTTCAAGTTAGATAAGAACTTTTAAAAGAAGATTCTAGACTAAGTTTTTATATGTATTTGTTACGATATAAGCAAATGTTGCAAATGCAACTGTGAACGTGCTTCGTCAAGTATGTGTTCTTTCTTTTTTTTATATATGTATATACTTTCGCGACACAAGGTTGTGCAAACAAGTTACGTAAGCTATTTATACACCGTTTATGTTCTGTATATTTTTATAAGGAGGAAAAAGATATCGAACAAAATGTGTGCGTTTGCATCGCGCAATCCTCTTTCATTACTTAAAAACTGTTAAAGGATAAGCTCGCAGTCAATCTATTGTGTTTCTGTCTGTATATTTTCCATAAATAAAAAAAGGAAAATTATAATTTGTGTGACACGCGTATAATATTCAGATTACTATTCCTGCGTGATCGGGTAACGTAATATGTTACACGTAATGATGTATTTTGGTCCATAACAGGTAAGGGAGTCAGCGTCTGTTTCCTGGAATCTGCAGACGCAGATCTCTGTAGCGTTCGTCAGCTCAACCTGAATTGAATTAAATCTGCGTGACTTCGTACCAAGTCTGGTACATATAACAGGCTAGTTATATACATCAGACTCAACTCGTACATCGTATCTGTAATGTCGGTCAATTAGGATGGAAAATTTATCGCATTGTACGGTGCGACCGCGCTAAGTCTCGGTCAGCATCCGACACGGCTGAAACGTAGATAATGACGAAGACGAAATGACGGCAGAGACCGAAGCGATCCCTTTCGTTTCGCATGTTCGCCACGGCACGTGTATCATGTGAACGAAAAATGGCATGACGTGTCGAAACGTAAAAGCAAAACATTTTGTTATGTTGAAATCGGTTAAGAGCAATAATCTTCCGCCCATAAATTTTCAAGCTCCTTTGATGCCACAACAAATCAATCTGCTTGTAAAGATTAGAAACATCACCAATCGTCAGATGTGACAAAACGTCGGACGAAACATGAAAAAGTATTAAAAGGAATACATAGAAATTTATAATACTCCAAAGAACACATCAAATTAAGAGAAAATCAAAATGACTTTATTTTGTTGTCATGAAAGTCAAAATGATGTTTTTTTGTTACAAAATTTGTCGTTAAGGATAAAAATTAAGTCGTTTTGACTTTTTGTTGACTTTCGTATGTTCCTTGAGAATTTGTATAACTCATAAATATCTAATTTGCAAAATGCTCATGTATTTAACGTTATTGGAGTTAAGGACGTTGCTTACGCGCTCACTACTATTTAATCTTCGAATTCAAAGATTAAATTTTGGGTGAAAGATTGGCAAATTTTTTTGGAAACACCGTGTATATCACCATGGAGGAAACTAGGCTTTATGCAACGTGTCTACGGTTTGAAACTGGTGTGGATGAGTAGGTGGGACCACTTCCCACACACGTGTAACTGGCACACCAGCAATATTGTTACATACCTGTTGCAAGGTTCGTCGCATCGAAGAGACCTAAACTGTCACAGAGACTCTCTCCGAGATTGAAGTAGTTTTTTAACTATAAAAATGGTTAATATATCAATAAGAAGCCGAAATTACGAACGCAGAAAACTGGTTACCTTCCTACAGAATTTCCTTAGTGATTTGTCTATATAGTGACTTGTCTATAGATATCGCGATGTGATGATAGTTTCATAGGTACAGGTACATTCCAAAATAAAAAAAAGCACAAAATGCTAATGTGCGAATGAGAATTGCATATTAATCGATTTCGCCGAGAAATTCCTCGTGTCACCGTAGAAGGAAGCGTTTAATTTATATTAGCGCCGGCTCTGACACACCTTTCCGCTATGACTATTTCATATCGTTAAAAACATCTTGTGGGCGGATGCACACAATAATGTCGGAGTAATGTATTGACGATACCATTAATCATTCAGCCACATCATACGGCAATAATATTGCTTACTCCATTGTCCATTTCGAATTGCAGAATTGGTTTAATAAAAATTAAAATACATTCAATAATGTAATAAAATGTAAATTCCTCAAAAAAGTAATATACATTTAAATAAACAATATTTTTGAGATAAAATCTTCACAAATAAACATAAATTAATTCTTTCGTCTGTTCTCTTCCGATTGTCCAATTTAAATACAAATTACATTCGCACGTAAAGATTTTTATTTGCAATTTTTATTTCTTTATTCTTATCTTTCCATTCGTTGTTTGTATGTTTGCAAGATTAATTTTAAATCTCAAACAGCCTGTCGTTCTTGTTCTATTGTTTTCTTTTAGAAATGCAATTACAATTTGTAGTCTTTTTAAAATAATAAAATGATCTTGATTCATCTTAATTCATCAGTGTTTTCTCTGCTCGTTACGTATCAAGCGCAGGTAGTACAAAATCTCGTTTGTAAAGCCGTATTCGTGGGCGACGTATAAAGTCGCGGACAGTCCGTATCCGCGCTCCAGTCGGCGGCTGTGTCTTCTGCATCCGCGCGCGTGCCGTCGTATCCGTCAGAATCTACTGCATCGCGATTTCGAGACGAGAGAGTGGCACCGAGGGGATTGCAGGAATTTTGGGTTGCACTTTCTAATTTTTGGAAACCCACCATTGATACCGAATACTCGCGCAGAGTGCATCGGGGTCGCATCAGGATGCGGGTCCCGATTTTGTTGATCCTTGGGCTGCTGGTTATCTATGCCGTCGATGGTAACGTCATACCTGACGAAGGTAAAGGTTTTGATTATAAGGAAAGTGACAAATATTTATGAGGGATAATTTCATGTTGACGAATTAGCGATGATCATGTTAACTCCGATTCGCATTCCCTTCTTGCGAAAATAAAATATTTCTTCCGTTACTTTCTTCGCGTTTCTTAGACTATACTGTTGAAGACCATTCGCGGCGCGGCGCGACAAGAAACCCGGTAGTAACGTGAGATCGGTGATACGTGAGACGTCTTCACGGTTAGGTGCATTGATCAACTCTTGGTCACTCAACTCTTGTATTCTTTCGCAGAATTCTTTATATTATATCTTTAAATGTATATTAAACAGCATAAATAAAATACAACTTTCTATTAATTAACAATTAAGCTTTTTATTATATAAATGCAGAATTATTTTTAATTACCCGCTATCTTTTTTTTATTTTGCCGTTTTACAACAGCTCTAACTACGAGCCTGCAGGATGCTTGGTACAATGATGAATTCGTTATCGCAATATCCAACTTCAAGGATAACAGAAAATCTTCCAGTGGTCCAGTGGAGACTCTGTTATCTGTGAAATATCTGGGGAAAACGAAATTAGTGCTCATAATCGATCGACGAACAAAACGCGGTGAGCCAAGATTTGTCTGAATCACGATCTTTTGAATTTCTGCGTTGTCATTATTTTAATTTATTTAATGTTTGTCGTTCTCCAGTTATACTTGAGAGTCTCGATGATACGGGTCGACGCAGCGCATCGCATATCAAAGTGGACAGCCTCACAGTGAACACTCCTCTGAAGAGTCTGATTATACTGGTGCATCAGGCTCAACCTAATCCTCGCGTGGATGTGTACGTCGATTGTATTTACGAGGGTTCTATATCGCTCAAGTTAACTTTCCGTCACATATCTGGAAACGAGGACTCTGTAGAAGGATACGTGGAAGTAGTAAGTTTTTACCTTTCACAAAATATTTTTCACAAAGTTTTAATTTAGATAAATCTTGAATATGTTATCACATATGTTAGTTAAGACAATTCACGCTTTTTTTATGCTCGCCAAGGAAATAAATGTGAATACATTGTCTGCAGTTGCTTTTTAAATAAAAAAAAATTTCCCGCATACTTGTTTCCGCATACTTAATTTTGTCCAATATTATTTTTTGCTGTCGCTTTCTTCATTTACAATCGTATAGCAGTTTCTTATTTACGTGTTATTCGTGACGTCCACAAACGTGGGACGACGTCTTTCCAAATATGGTTGACGAGACCTAAGCTAGTTGCTTCTGTTACATGCACCTGGTTGGCTTACCCAACTCAGACACAACGATCCCTGACTACTCGGATGAATTGAATTAGTTTCAATGAATTATTCGCGCCCTATTTCTGCCACTAGTAATATTACATTCCGACTTTATGCAATATTATAACTCTACGATTACTTTCAATTCTTGATTCAATTCTTGTGGATATCTTTCGCTACTAAAATCAAAATAAATTGCCATATTGATTTTGACAGAAATTTAACAGTATTTAAAATATTATTAACTTTACTCTTGATAATTACAATTCTCTTGATATATTACAACTCTGTTTATCCGAACATCGGGGAACACGACAGTTTCGATAACCGATGATTTAGATAATAGGGGTTCACTAACTTCATACTAGTATTTACTAGTTCTGATAATAGAAGCTGACGTTCAGAAAATTGAAATCGAGCGTATCGAGCTCCTATTACTATAACTACAACGCCATAGTTCAGATAATAGGAATTCAACTACGAGTTAGGATGTTCGGACTTAAGCATGAACTTGTTTGTGTAGATACTGATAAACTAGATAAACGAAATTCTACTATATTATCTACTTCACTAATTCGTTTAATTAAAATTTATTTGATTAACAGCAATATTTATTCATTTATAAACACGTTATAAAATTCTTTTAGTTCAAAGAACGAAAATGCCGAATAAAAGTATATCAGACTGCAACCATTACTGATGTGCTGAGGAAAGAGCAATGTCCCGACAACCTATCCGACATGAAGCAGCTCTCAGTATTCGAAACCGATACGCCGAAAACACCTATCGATTCTGATGAAGACTATCAAACTAAACCTACCGATCAATCTGACGAAACAAGCGATGAAAGTAACGGATGGGGATCGCATAATAATGGTCAGTGGATTTCCCAGTGGATTCCTTCGGATCATAAGAAATCTCCCATTAAGAAGCATCAAGGTCATCCGAGTGATAGCAATCGACCTAAGAAAAAAGATCACTCGGGACATCCAAAAGGCAAAAGCAAACCCGATAAATACGATCCATACGACTCTTCTGATCCGTTTTCTCCATCTAATGAAACGGACAATCTTGACTATCCATATGGATCTCATCCTCCACAATCTCCGGCATCTCGCCCCAAAAAACATCCTAAATCTGGTAAACCCAAACAATCAGGTTCGAAGCTCGATAAACCGGATCCGTATGGCTACGGCAAACAACCTGATGGATCGAGTCCATATGATTTTAACACAAACGTTAACACAAATTTTAACACAAATCCTCCCTTAACATCGGACGAGTCTACTGGGCCATCTATTGGTTTCAACAATCCTAAACGACTTGGTCGAAGTCCGTATCCCGGTAGTTCGGGTAAGAATGCGTATCCTTATCCAACGGACATGCTTGATTCAGATGAATTACCCGGCAAAAGAGTACCCAGGAGAGGCGACATCGGAATCCAAAGTCTGGATGAGAGAGGTGGGTGAGATAAGCGGATATTAAATTAAGTCAGTTAACGTGTTCTCACGAGAAGTGTTTTCCAGTCTGCCAGACCGATGATCAAATCGTGAAAACCTTGAACGAATTAATCAACGCTACCAGGAAACTCGGGAGGGAGTTGGAACTAAATGTGAGTTAAGCGATCAAGTAATAAAGCAATTCCTTCATTATATGTGAATTAATATCCTTGAATCTTAAATTAATGCTCTCACAATGATTTCAAATTAAATTAAACATAAAAATTTGTAAATTCTTACATTTTATTTTTAATTTACAAATTATACATAAAGTTTAATTATTAAAACATTTTGACAAGAAAAACCGCTAGTATTGAATTATAAGAAAAAATTGGTCAATTTGAAAGACTTACGACTCATCGTCTTTCGTTTTACAGAGGATGGAAACCCAACATCTTCGTCATTTGATTGAAAACTGTTCGGCGTGTCGTACCGGTGAGTGACGTTCCGTCGTATTGAAAGGACACGTGCTCGAAAATAACAGTTCTTTTAATTTAGAAGTTAGCCAAAACCGCATCGTAATGCCACAGTTGAATGAATCTTATTAATCTATCTCACGCGCGTCGTCCTTCACACCCTCGAACTTAATCTGTACGTGACAGTTGTCAGCGGAGACTATCTATTTATATGCAACGAGTTGTATTAAGCAATCTTTCAACGCAATAAATGCCTGTTGTTAGAAAAATTCAACTTTGTTGTGACTCTTATATTCTTGCGTTGCGCAATCTCTTTCGATATGTGGGCAGCTAGCGGAAGCTTTCATTTAATCATTTAAAACGCGATCTTTTTGCAAAGATCAAACGTCGCTAATTTCTCCGAGTTAATTGTTCTTCAATTACAAATTTCCAATTTATATAAAAATCCTGTTGCAATGTAATCGAGACAAATTTTACTTGCTTCCTATCGTCTCTTTTTCTTCAGATAAATATTTCGCTATCAGAAGATGATTAATTCATTAAATTAAAAATTAAGATGGACGCTTGGAAATGCGTAATAGTTATCCCATTGTTACACTGTCTTTATTCTAAGGAGATCAAGAATGCGCAGGATCCGCGACGTCGATCTTAAGTCAATCTCTTTAAGCACGCGTATATACCACTTGCACGTGCACGTACGACACGCTGGGCCGTTGCATAATTTTCTGGGCCCGCTCGACGGTGTGCACGGCGCGTATGGAAGACCGGCTGTCGAAAATCCCCCGAAAATTGGCAATTCACTCGTCATTCGAGCCGTGATCCCGGTAATTCCGTAGTGCCAACACCGCCGCTGTCCACGTGCGACCATAACTCTCCGTGCTATCCCGGCGTCGATTGCCGTAACACACCGAGCGGACCCCAGTGCGGCCCCTGTCTACGTGGTTACTCCGGAAACGGACGGGTCTGCGTCAAAGTGGTCAAAAGCTATCCCATCACCTGCCTCCAACGGCCGTGCTTCCTGGGGGTGCGGTGTTACGATGATGACGATTATGGTTACAGGCAAGAAAAACGCCACTAAGTCTCTAACGATCATTTAAGTCTGTAATGGAACAAGATCAAAGTACAGATTCACTTTAATCTCGATTTGTAATTTACCGTTTATCCTTTTCTAATTTTTAGAAGTAAAAAAAGATAAAAAAATAAGTTAAATCAAGATTAAACTTAATCTGAGTAGTAGAAATGGACATAATAAGACTGACAAATTAAAGATGACCTCTTAATAACAAATAGAATGTTTCACGAGAATCTCTGTTGTAATTTAAGTATAATTCTGCTCAGATGCGACAGATGTCCAAACGGATACACCGGCGATGGCAAAAGATGCGAGAGGATAAGAAACCCCTGCGACCGTCATCCCTGTCATCCGGAAGTTAAATGCCATCCTACTTACAATCCACCGTATTTCAAGTAAACGTTTCACAAGCATATTTTCTTCGGATCTCATATATAATTTTTACTGAAATAAATTCTTTCTATAAAAATTATGAAAGCTTGTTTAAGAAATTTGTCTTCCCAAAGTTACGCAATCAACAAATTCTTGATGTAAAATTTGATATAAAAATATTTGATGTAAAATGATATAAAAATTTTCACGTCTGCTTAGCTTTGCAATTATTTTTCAAGTATATACAGTCTATATTTTCTCGAATCAAGTAGAATGTCGTGGAATATATGTATCCTGTGTTTTATGGTTCTTGTCAATCTTATATGTGATGTAGATGCGGCCCATGTCCACCGAGATATGTGGGTAACGGCACGGTGTGTCTCGATGCGAATGAATGCGAGCTGGCGCGACCCTGTCACCCCGGAGTACGGTGCATGAATCTCCATCCTGGATACAGATGCGACCGTTGCCCGACAGGTTACACGGGGCCGATGACGGAAGGCGTCGGTATCGAGATGGCCAGGACGCAAAAACAGATCTGCCAGGACATAGACGAGTGCGAGACCAACAACGGCGGATGCGATCCTTATTCGGAGTGTATTAACACGGAGGTGAGATGTCTACTCAGCAAACAAATTAGCGTTATTTGTTGTCATTTTGACGTTATTTTAACTTTAAAGACGCCAAAATGACGATAAATAACGTCGGCTTGTTTGCTGGATATTTAACAAATTAAAATCCATTTTGTTCTGTTTCAAATATGTTACTTTCTGTTCCTGAAGGGATCCTACAGATGCGGTCCGTGCAGAAGTGGTTACGTTGGCAATCAAACGACAGGATGTCATGTTCAGGAAGGTGCCTGCCCAGGTTTGACAACGGTCTGCGATGTCAATGCCTATTGCATCGCCATGTATGCCTACGAATTTACATGCAAGGTAAGCGTCTCTATTGTGTATTTATCACCCAACGAAAACTGATATACCTAAATAAAATATGAACTTACAATTAGTGGAATAAACTTGGATATTATTTAGGAAAATTAACGAAAAATAGAGCTGTCCTCATCTTTGTAATTCTCTTTAGATTTTTATAATTATAATAATTTGTAACTACAATCCCTATTATCTAATTTTACTGATTAAAACTCGTCTCTTTTAATCAAAATCTTTTATAGTGTCATGTTGGTTGGGCTGGAAACGGGCATTTTTGTGGTACCGACAGCGACAACGATGGCATCCCCGACAGGAGTCTTAATTGCCAAGACCGTAGCTGTCACGCTGACAATTGTCAGACGGTACCGAACAGTGGCCAGGAGGATGCCGACGATGATGGTATCGGTAACGCTTGCGACGATGACGCCGACAATGACGGCGTATTGAATCTGACCGATAACTGTTGGCTCATTTATAATTCAAACCAGCTCGACAGCGATAGCGACAAAATCGGTGATGCCTGTGATAATTGCCCGATGAATTGGAATCCGTATCAGGAGGACTTTGACGACGATGGCGAGGGTGACGCGTGCGATAACGATTTGGACAACGATGGTAAATTTTTAACGTTAAAAAAGAATACAAGCAACATACACATATGATTATGTGAATCTTCGCAGATATTGATACATAAATTAGTTTACGTACCAATTTCATGGAGGCTCGCATAGGTATTTTTTATTACTTGTATTATATTTATTCTTAAAGCCTCAAATATTATTATTCTATTTTATTTTGAATTAAAAATTTTCACACATTTTTTCATCATTTTACATTAAAAAATTACTAGTTGAAGTTGTTGACAATAAATGATGTTGCTAATAAAAGGATATCGTTCAGGTATACCTAACAATCAAGACAACTGTGACAACGTAAAGAATTCAAATCAGCGCGATACCGATGCGGACGGCATCGGCGATATCTGTGACAATTGTCCTAGTATTAGCAATGCTGACCAAAATGATATCGACGGCGATGGCGTGGGGGATGTTTGCGATACCAACGCGGATCGCGATAGGGATGGTGTCCAGGATGACAAGGACAATTGTCCGGACGTGACGAATCCCGGACAGAACGACGGCGATCGTGACGGCATAGGCGACGAATGCGACGACGACATCGACGGAGATGGTGTACCCAACGGGAGCGATAACTGTCGTTACGTCTACAATCCGAATCAGCGTGATCTTAATCGTAAGTTTTAACGGATTGCTTTATAATAATGTTTAGATTGTAATCTGATTTTTTTTCTGCAGACAGAAATATAAAATTCTATATTAAAATATTAAATCATTATTCAAAATTTTCTTGATTTTAAACAGAATATCGCACAATAAAAAATTTATTAAATCTTAATACATATTTCTTTGTATAGAAGTAGTAAAAATATATTTAGTTATATAACAAAAATAAATAAAACATATATATTTATTTGATACGAAAACCATTAATTTGATTTAATTGTTATTTTTTATTGAATTACTAAATGTAACATTTACTAAATGTATACATTTAGTAAATATTTGTTTAGAATTATTCAAATAAATACTCATTAAAATTTAATATTTATTATAATGTAATGCGTTCTGTGAAATATTGTTATTATTATTAGTTGTAGAAAAGGAAATATTATCGAAACACGAAGAGAATAATATTTTGTGTTTTATAGACGATGGCATTGGCGATGCATGCTGGAACGATAATGACAACGATACAGTTACTAATACCCAGGACAACTGTCCAAATAATAGTTTAATATGGACAACGGATTTCCGTAAATACTTTACAGTCGCTCTCGATCCATACGGTACAGCGCAACAAGATCCCGCATGGAGAATTCATCATGAAGGTGCTGAGATTCAACAGCTTCTTAACAGCGATCCCGGAATCGCGATAGGTAGGTTTATATATATCGTAAAGATACATGAAAAAGGCATATAAAATCTTCAAGTCGCCTTTCAATAAATTTCTACAATGCTTCAAAAAACTAAGTAAGATAATCAAATTCTTGAAATGAACAAAAAACAAGAAAAAGTAAAAAACATGCTGCTGGGAATTCGCGCTATTAAAATTGCTATACAATATAAATTATTTATATTGTAGTGCTTGAAATTCAACAAGTATAAAAGAAGATAAAATCTTAATTTTTTCATTATTAATTAATTTGTTTACAATAATTACATCCTTTTCATCGATTTCTCCATCTACAAAGGACCGGACGAGCTAAGTAACGCTGACTTCGAAGGAACTTTCTACGTCGATAATCACGATGACGACGACGATTTCGCGGGCTTCGTCTTTTCCTACCAGGATAATCGACATTTTTACGTTGTTTACTGGAAGAGGAATGCACAGGTTTACTGGGAACCATCCCCATTCCGCGCTGAAGCGGATCCTGGGTTTGTAATGAAGCTCGTTCAATCCGACACCGGACCGGGCGAGATGCTCCGAAACAGTCTCTGGCATAAGGAAGACACCCCTAATCAGGTGAGGGTCTTGTGGAGAGAACCGGGAATCAGTTGGCAGCCAAGAGTATCATACAGGTGGCATCTGTTGCACAGACCTAAGATCGGCCTGATCAGATTCTGGCTGTATCAGGGCACACAGCAGATAATCGACTCTGGGAACGTGTTCGACTCGACTCTGCAAGGTGGTAAACTAGGTGTCTACTGCTTCTCGCAGGAAATGATCACCTGGTCGGATTTACTGTATAGGTGCACAGGTAAAGTAATCTCTCGACAGCAATTTTTACAAAGCGCAAACCTAATGAATCAGAAACTTAAATTAAACTCTTATTATAATTTAATTACAAAACATGACGTAGTTATTCCAACAAATGTAAAAAAAAGTGCCATAAATTTTTAATGGAATAATGTACAGGGAAATGTGCAAAACATTTTATAAGCTCAAAATTATTATTATAATGTTTACAGATACGATTAACATTATTTTTCAGATACCGTGCCTCAAACTGTGTGGGATCAGCTACCTGATAATTTAAAGAGAGAAGTTCAGGTGGAGATTTCTAACAAGTATCAACAACAACAAGTAATACAACGCAGAATGAATTACGATTTCTAAAACAGGCTCTCGATGATTTATTTTATCGTAACAATGGGTAAAAAAATACGTGGATTGAATCTAAATCTCTGTAATTTTAATTTTTAAATAATCGAGGAGCCACGAACGAATTATAATCTACTACAATAAAACGTCAAAATAACGCATTTTTGACGAGTTTAAATAAACTCAATTTGCATATAAGTTCAAAATTTTACGATAAATTTTGTATATTATACATATATATATAGATGTCTTGTAACAAAAATATTTAATATTCCACAAAATGATGAATATATTTCTCCTATTTAACCAATTAATCATTTTTTTGTTGTATTTAGAAAAATTATATTATTTCAGTTTCACTATAAAGTAAAACGTACTTACCTCTCTCTCTTCCTCTCTCTCTTTTTCTGAAGATATAAAGAACAATGTCACGATGTATCAACTGATACATATATTAACTGTAGCCCGAGGTATGGAATCATAATAATTTTAATGATCTTTATTTATGTCTCTCTAAGCTGTAATTTTCAAAATTACTTCCGTATTTAATAGAGCAAAATAAAGTAATAATCGTCATTATTTTAATTGCACCATCATTCATTTTGATCATTCGATGCAGCAACACGTGCAGTATCGAAGTAATATAGTAAATTGTAAATTTTAATTTAAACACATAAATATTACATTAATTTGACATTTAAATAAAACATCAATTCTTGATATTTCACCCGTGGAAGGATAATTGGTAAATATTAATAGAGTGACAATTAGGGCACGGAATTGTTTGTAAATGACAGGCAACATATGTAGACGGCAATGGTTTTCGATTAAACAGTTTATTCGTACGAAAATGTCAAAGAAAGATACGATTATTAATAATTTAACGCTGAATCATTCGATCATTCTCGTAACACGTCTAACAGAGTATATTTTATAGATTTTCATCGATGCAACGGCAACGGCTAGAGTTACATACGAGAAAACGATTTTTTAAGGATAAAACTTAAAGAGAAACTTTTCGACGAGTCGCGCGAAAGCCAAGTATCGGCGCAAGATCGCGAATCTCGCTTAGACGTGAGAGACAATGGAAGGCGTGACAGAACGGATGCTGTGAGGTATTAAATTCGAATTTTATTTGCTTCGCTCACAGACGTGTGTGACATTGAGGAATTAACTCGAGTAATTAATTCGTGGTTCCCTAAGTTAATGATCCTTATTGAAATTGACGTAAACAGTCTTCTTACAATGCTTGTTCCCTTGCGGCATTTACAATAATCGAGACGAGATTTTTTTTTTTTTTGCGAAACCGTCAATCGTCGCTGCGATTCTTGTGACGACTAAATCTTGCCACTTTTCGAGAGGCGCCCTTTCTCTCCTTCTCTCTCTCTCTCTCTCTCTCTCTCTCTCTCTCTCTCCTCTCTTGCCGGCGCTCTAAACTCGAGGTTCAACTATTCCCCTAAACGCGTGTTCACGCGCGCTAGTACGAGTTGGATCGTGCGACATACATGTAATATTACCGTAATATATGTATATAAATACGAGAAAATTCTAGCTAAAGAATAAATTATTAAAATCTATCTAATTAATCGAAGGAGAAACGGGAGAGGGAGACGATCCTTAACAGTCTACCTATCTATTTACACTAGGGAACGAAATGCATATGTGCGAGTCACTCACGGCTCTCGAAGCTTCGTCTGAAGACCGTAGCACAGACCTTTGCATAACGCATAAAACATATGAGAATCAACCAATCTTTCATTTCATAGACTGGAAATATTCTGATTGATCTATTCTCTCATGCTTTATGCATTATGCGTTTTGCAAAGGTCTGTGCTCCGGTTTTAAGCGTGGAACGCGAGGCTTCCCGACTTCGCGACGGAACGCGGGATGCTTCGAAGCTTTGCTCCTTCATTTTGCTAGAGTAAAGTCACGCTCGCTGACGCAACGCGTTGTGGCAGTGGTCGCTCAGAACTCGCTGATTAAGGCAGTTGGGCACGCCTTGAAAAAAAAAAAAGGATAAGTCTCGGTAGTGTCCCCCGACGGAAAAGGACACTTCACGCAGAGGAATCGATTGGCGGCTGCAGTCCAGCAATACGCTGACACACGATTGGGGACAGTCTTTGTTTCGCGTCGGAGATCACGGAGGGATCATCGCAATCATAGTCGTCATCACCAACACCAATCTTCGCCGGTTAGCCACGACTCTTGTAACAACATCATCTATTCAATGATGATTTGGTAAAGCGTCCGACAATATTTCTGCATGAGAAGCCAAGTTACAGGCAGAGAACGAGTATCGTTTCGCGAAGCTATTCTCTCTCGCCGGAAATATTTTATTTCTTTTCACTGACTTGGCACTTCTATATTAGCAAAGTGTCTTCTCGTGACGCGGCGGATCGAAACGACTTCTAACTTTATCGGCGCGAATGATAAAAAGTAACATCGTTAAGAAATGATACATAGGCATATGAAAAAGATACAAGGGATTATGTGTGTGTGTGTGGCTGAAAAGAGGAAGATGCATTGCGCTTCTAACAGCATAAAAACGAAATCGCTTTTTCTCAAAAATAGACGGAGGAAGGAGTCGCTAGAACTATTGTTAAAAAAAATTGTTGACGCTCGACAAAACTGATCTTCGGAATCGCGTAAAAACCATTAACAATCAAACGCGATCGTCAACGATTGTTTTCGATCATTGAGGCATGTTATTGCTGCACGGTACATCGCGTTTATGCAAATCCTTCCTTCGTCATCCCCAGATGGACAGCTTACCGCGCAAATGACTCGCGTTTCCCGGCTTTAACGATCGCGACTCTTCGACGCGATCGTTACATGTGCCACCTTGCCGTATATCGAATGGATTCTATGCAAATGTCCGAGAGACGGCTCGTCGCGCTTGCCGATATTTATTTATTCAAACGAATGCACGTCTTTCCTGGAAAGTGACGTCTGAATTCGCGATTCTGGAATGTTTCCTGAAAAGTACAGTTTCCCGTTTCGACGACGATGCGGAAGGAACACTTTAAAAGTAATGTTCGTCGCGGGAATCAAGCCGTCTAGCTGACACGAGTTTCGGAAGAGAATCTTGATCTAATATCTCGTGTAAATAAATACAGTTGACAAGGGAAAATACGTTTAATGGACACACGGATATATTGAAACCGTTGATCCATCGCGCATACTTATCGTCCTCTGGACAGAATAAATTATCGACCGATTAAATTAGAAGAAGCGAGATACGTAAGACACTTAAAAACACGGTAAAAGGCTCTTCACTCATCCTGCACAGTGCAGAAGACTTCGTTTCCTTTCCTCTGGAAAGTTTCACTGACAAAGGGTTCATAGTTTTCAACGATCATCACGCTGATAGCGAACGTCGCATACTAGCAAAATCGAAGCAAAACAAACGAATTTATCGCGCCCAATGCTCGATATTCACTTGAATTGATTACACCGAGAATACGGACGTCATCTCGTGACGTCTGTTGAATTTTCTTCGGGACGACCAAACACCTCAGCGTTGCTTCTTCGTTCTCAAGTCACGACGAACACTACCGCCGTTGGGCGAAGTGCTGGACGTCGTGACTTCAAACCAGGGTCACCAGGCCTCCGTATATCGAACGTCGAATTCCTGCAGGGCCGGTAGTCGCTTCTTCAACGACTCGAATGTCTGAGCCGACAGCTTCGTACTATTAAGATTCAATTTCCTTAGGCTGGTTAATGCTGCAACAAAGCGGTAAAACACTTTCTTCGAGCGATAGATCAAAATTTATACTATCTCTGTTATATTAAGTCAAAATTTGAAGATCAAAATTAATTTGAATTTAACATCAAATATGTTTAATCCAATTAATGTCTTTAAAAAAATCGATCTTTTAACTGTGAATTTTAGTAGTAAAATTAAATCTGTAAAAAAATGCAATCCGATTCCTATGATAGTAAAAACTCGTTGTTAAAGTTCAACAAATATACCGGAATTTTTTTCAGAATTTTAAATAATTAGATTTTTTTATAACACAATAAAATATTTGCTCCATTTCTCGAATACCTATGGAAGAGTTAAAATTCATGCTGTTGACGGAGGGTTAAATGTATTTTTAATTTTTAACTCGCACGCAATACGGCCATGCTTGATGATTTTCTATAAATTTTTACGCGTTTTTTTAAGGTATATTGACATACGGAAATTGAACAATTAAAATTTCATATTCTATATTTCAAGATTAATTTTACCACATTTTTAAAAAAGTCAAATTATTATCTGAATTTTAAGCTTTGGGAATTAGGATACTTACAGGCCAACGTGGAGATGCCTTTGTCGGACACTGGCGTCTCGCAGAGGTTCAGCACCTGCAGCTTCTGCAGATGCTCGCTAATCATCTGTAGGCCGGCGTCGCCGAATTGCGTAGCCCACAGGTTCAAATATCTCAGCGCCGGCAACTTTATCAATTGTTCGGCGCACGCGGACGTCACAGAGGTGAAGGCCAGGCTGAGGCATTCGAGATTACCGAGAGCACGACCGCCTAACAGAAGGGCAACGTCGGCGTCGGTCGCTCGAACTGGGAGCGTTAATTTCCGGGGCCCGCCCTTTTGTTGCTAGCAAAATCAAAATCGAAAATGTTATTTAACAATGTTAAATTCATAATATTAAATTGCACTCAATTAGAAGTTTTTAATCATTTCTATAGGTCACCACTGCTTCTGCCCAATATGTCGTTAATTTGACTAAAACAATGAAGTTAAACAATTTAATTCAAGAAAATGTATTAAATTTGACTCAAATTTAATTTACTAAAGGCATACGTTAATACGGGCGATGTTTACTTTGAAACTAATCGCAAGTGAATTAATTTACATTTTAACACACATAAAAGTTAAAAATAACAAAATGTTATTTAACTTAAGGAATTGAGTTATCATTGCTCCTTTTATATCCAACAGTGCAGACGTTTAACTGCGAACATGTCATTTGTGAATATGTTATTGTGCATTAAATTATTTTGCGAAATTCAAGAATTACTTCAATTTAAGAAATCTTATCTAAAGCTTCTTTACACGTGTTTTTATTCTGGAATTTAGTTGGACTAACGCCATCATAGGATTTGGCAACCTGTTTTGAGACTTAACCCTAATGGACTAAGGATGAATTTTAGCTCTTTGTATTTAATTACTGAGAAGGAGTCCAAAGATAATGAAAACGTTTGATCATTGTACATAATCCAATAAAGGAGGAAAATATTTGTATTATTATATTTACGCTTTGTTATATATATACGCCTTATTTGTTTAAATTTATATACATATATCGTGCACATATAGAATCGCTTTAGGATCCAACAGAATTTATCAGCGATTTATCATTGACGTTAGTACAAAAGAAAAAAAAAAGAACGAAAGTGCGAAGGGGCGGCTGATTCTTCGCATCGAAACGATTCGCGAATTCGCTTACCAACTCCTGGAGATTTTTCTGTCTCTGGCAGAGAGCGGCGTAGCGCTCCTTTCCGGATTCTGTAGACTCAAGCGCGTTAACTATTTGAAGTCTCGCCTCCTCGTTCGGCAGTAAGCGCCACTCGAGCATCAAGCAGAGCGCTTCTTGCGCGGCGTCGCAGCCCCGCACCGCCAGCAGAATGCAATCATCGCCTGCTTGCTTCAACAGGGATGCGATGAATCTCTTCCGTCGACAGCAGCACGCCAGCAGAGTCGTCAGCTGTTGAGAACACGCTATTATAACGCCTGCCGCGTGAATATTTCGTGCAACGTGCATTCTAAATGATGGAGAAAAAATCCCACATTTTCTTTTTTGCTTAATTTAATTTAAGTTAAAATGGGCAACGTATCGCGGATTCTCTATTGACTCGTTAAAATTCCTCGATGACGGAATCGACGGTGGATATGATCTCTGTTGTAATCGAGAACGGAATTTAGAATGCAAGAGTCATCGGACATCCTCCTGTTCCGTTTGCCATTCCGCGATCAATCGAACTTCATTAATTCCGCGCGATTGTGACAGTTCGATTCCGTGGTTATTTCCGAGAGAATTAGAATTGATGCTGTCTATACGGGTCCATTCTTGATGCCTGTCTATCTCAAAAGAGCGATTCATGAATATTTAGGTGAATTTCCAATCGAATAGCGCGTCGAGTAATCGTCACTGCCACCTCGACCTCTCAGGGGATGAATCGTTTCTGAACTAAACAGATCTTACTAAGGTGTGTGTTATCGCACGGAGGCCAGAGAGACGCAATTCGCAACGCTTGGTTGATTACGCTACTGAATGCACCACAATCATTTCACGTGCGAACAAATTTGATACCGTTGCGCCGATAAGCGCGTTAATTGCGTATCCATCCATACGTATTCTCTCTATTTCGCCGTTAGATATTTATATCTCTCGCCACGTGCGACCTGAATACAAGGCAGTAGAAACAATTTAGACAAAGATTTAAAAAGAAAGATATATAAGCACTGTAAATTTTTGCCTCGAATATTTTAGCCTTGCGAGGATCTAATTAAAAATTTAACATCAAGAGAGGAAATTTTCTGTATGTGTGAAACGGCCCTAAATCCTTCAAACATCATCATATCGTTCTCTTATTTCAAAGTGACACAACTAAAAAAATGTGATTCTTTAGTTATTATCATGAATGAGTTAGGTAAACATTACTCTCCGTCCGTCTGATAAATAGTATTTATGTCGTTTTTATACTGAGAAAACATGATATTATGTAAACAACGTTATTTTTTAACTAAAAATAATTTTGTTAATTCAAGAATACTATTAATGAAACAAATATATCATGATCTTGTTTTAATAAAATTTTATTTGTTTCATATTTTTATTTTATATATATATATAAATCAAAATAAGGTTGTTCTTAATTAAAATAATGTTATTGCAATATCATTTTTTCAGTGTAAGGTTTTTCATATTTAATTAATAAAATTTTTAGAAGCAAAGAAACGGTGTGTGTTTTAAAATGCTACACAAAATTTAGCACAAACTCTACACTAAAATTATGAACAAAATGTAATTATGCGAAAGAAAGATATGACGTAAACTGGTGTATTCATAATCTGTTTTTATATTTAAGATCTTAAAAACAGCGCGCCACGTTTTGTAAGATAAGCCAATCACAGAGTATTAGCATTTTAAGATAATACTTAAAACGGTTTCAGAATAACAGACTACAAATATTGACTACAGTCCTCGCAAAAAAAAAAAGAAATGAAATTCGATAAAATTTTACCATCTCGCCGAATAGTTCCCCACGATCTGGACAAGCCGGGCTGGATGGTGCGGCAATGTGAATCCAGCCTGGACGCGGTTCCCTGACGGGCAGCAAGACGCGATGCACCGTGCATCTCGGGTCTTTCGCCAGTCGTTGCATCACGCACATCAGTACAGACTCCTGAACTTCTCTCACAGCCAAAGCCTCTTCTGGGAATGGGACGGGTTGCAGTAGTGCCCCAAGACCCGAACGCCAGTCAGCGTATTCCGACCTATAACGTCGTTTCCTCGATACGTGAGACGCGTTTAAACTCGAAAGTTTCAAGCGCAGAGCAGAAAGGATGTGAGAAGCATGTCAGGCTTTGTTTGCCAGTGAGCGCAACACTTACGCGATATTCAAGACGAGCAAATAACAGTGCAATGGCGGTAACGACGGTGGTTTGTCCTCATTCGATGACGCGCGACCCGACACTTCGAACCTGAGAAATCGAAATCAACATCGTTGAGAATCTCATCAGACTTCCGATACGAATATCCAATTCCATTACAACTCGGACGAAACTTGCCTGTGGAATATGGCCGCGACACAGATGGACATGAGATTGGGAAGCACTCTCGGGTGTGGACAATCGCTACCCGGTCCATGAACCGACGAGATGTAATCCCTGATCGCCTGCTCACCATCATTGTTCTCGTACAAAGCGGCAACGAACACCTACACGTACGTAATGTAACATCGTAACTACTCTCTAAAACTTTTAGAGTACATCTCACTCTGAAGAGTGAAATGGCACTCCTAAAGACTGAAAATTGAGCCACTCTTTTTCAAGACTGATTCAATTTCCACTCTTTAGAATGAGATTCTATTCCAAGAATTTAGAGAATACACATTCATGTATCACTTATCCTAAGTTAGAAGTCACTTAACTAATTAGAATCGACAGAGTAGCAAAATCTCGCTTTTCGTTTTTTTTTTTTTTTAAGTGGAATCTCACTCTAAAGAGTGCAAATTGAGCCTTAAAAAAATTAAAGAGATTTTACTATAGGAGTGAAATTCACTCTAAAAGATTTAGAGAGTATAACTCTTATAAAAAGGAAACAAACGGTCTCCCATGATCTCGCCACCCGCTATGTTATAATCAAACAAAGTAACGTGAGACTCGTCAGACGCCTTACCTGTAACAGCTTTCTCATGTCCGGCGACTTGCCAAAGTCAACGGTATGCTTCAGGCATCTCGTGATCGCCGGACTGAGCATCGGGACCAGTTGCGATCGCGGATGCTGTTGCGCCAGTTTGGCGAGTACCCTCGCAAGCGCCGCCGGCGGTGCCGCTTTTTCCAAAAGCGGAGCCACCACGGCGAGAACGGCCTCCGCCCAGCTCCTGCGATCGTGAACAACCTCCTCTGTTTTCCCGTCCAAGTCAGGCTCCACGCTGGGCTCGTCTAACAATTTAGCGACCGCCTCCAGCGGGGCGCCTGCCACTCTCTCGTCCTGGAGCGGTGTCCACAGGGCAAAGTCCACCATGGTGCGCAATTCGCGCAATATTACCTCTTCCCGAGAGCTCATCGAGACGAGATGTTGATACTTGAAGATACTTTTCTGCGGGAAGATGAATCAGCTCCGTATCATTCGCGAATTCGAATTCGAGTTTAATCGGCGCGAGTTCTACCATTAAGAATTCGGAAATAAAAACACCCTAGGACACGAAATGGTAACTATACTATAATCAAAAAATAGCATATAAGAGTGTATAACACGGTTCCTATCTCTTTCAGCCACACCCAGAGAAAAGGTTGCTTCGATTTAAAGAAACTTTCTTTGCTATACGGTTAAAGAAAAAATTTCTTTGATTTGTGAAAAAATTTCTTTAATTTAAACATTATTTTTTTAAATCAAATAAAATTTATTTGATTTAAAGAAATTATGTTCAAATCTAAGCAATCATGATTTAAACGTCATTTCTTGGATTTGAATATAATTTCTTTAAATCAAATAAATTTTATTTGATTTTAAAAAATAATGTTTAAATTAGAGAAATTTTTGTTCACAAATCAAAGAAATTTTTTCTTTAACCGTATAGCAAAGAAAGTTTCTTTAAATCGAAGCAACCTTTTCTCTGGATGCAGAATCTTTGGCTCTCCGGCTAACAGAAAAAATCTCTAGCTAACGATTCAGTTTGTTGATTTTTTTTTTAAACCACTGAAAACTGAAGAGAAAGTAATGATTCCGGTAGTGGTTATCGATTTTGCCGGGGTAGCAGAATCTCCGAAAGAAAAACCGTCGATCTACATTGAAAAACTAATTGAAAGGTAGCAATCGCGGAATATATAACAAAGAAGACTTAAAAGATCTGAATTTTTTCGAGTCTGATATCTTCGTTGCAATACATTTAATATCAACAAGAGAGATAAAAATTGTTCGCTGCTAACTTAAAAATAATTCTCATTGCTACAAATTAAATGTCAAAACGCATCGTCCATATGAAGGTGGAAATGGAACTGAAAGCAAATGTGCCTCTTGGCAAACAGGGTCAATCTCGGTAGAAGTCATCGACATTCAGGTCGTCAACGTACGGACGATGTTTTCATCAGAAATATACGCCGTAAACAATAAAATTCAATCAATCGTTATGGTTGGTTCGATCGCTGCGATTTACTTGTCGCATAGCCACGACGAGAGGCTGCTGATTAATTTCCCGACCGGATATTAAACCGCTCGCGGCAACCTCCATAAAACACTGACGTATCCGGGAGATTTGATCCGGTCGAGGACGATCGAGAACGTTCGCCTTTCGCGCTGTTATCACTTCCTCCTGCTTCAACCTCACATTGTCGAGCGTTAATAACACCTATGTTTGCCATTCTCTGCCGATCTATGTGAGGCATCGAAAGGCCAATATTTAAAAAAATATTTCATATCAACATTCGCATTCACGAGAACAATAATCATTCTTTGCTCGGAAAATCCCACCGGTCGAGAAAGATGAGTACACATCAATGTTACTGTTAGCTAAAATGTTGTAAGTTAAATGGATAAAAAATCCATCAATCTTTATCGCTATTTACATGGTAAACGAATAATGATAAATCTCGTAAGATAACGTATGAATATTAAATCCAATAAATCTTGACAAGTTGCATTATAAACGTGAATTTTATTCATCAAAATCTTTTACGCTTAAAATAATTACGTTAATGAAAATAATTAAAATTAATTATTATAATAATTACCTGTTATGATAATTAGTTATTATAATAACAGATAATATATAATGATGGCAAATCGGTTCGCAGTTTGCTTAAAATGGAAATTGTAAAAATTCACGCAAAAATATTATTGGGAGCCTAAAATTAGATACTAAAACCCTTCATTAAATATGGTCCCCTTCACTTATTTATAAATAAATAATAATTTTTCTTCAAAAATAAATAATAATTTTTCTTCAATAATAAATAATAATTCTTAACGTACCTTCCATAATATCGAGTGGTACCATTGGTCCCTCGTGTAAGCGTTGCTAGCTTGCAAAAGAAGCGAACCGTCCGGCAGGACGATGCTGAGGCAGTTCTTATATGCAGGATCCCATCTGGCGACAACGTATTTCCGAACCTCCGACATGCTGCTGTACGGAATAGGTTGCTGAAGAAAACCCGTGAGCTAAAAAAAATAAACGAAATTCAAAATTCACAGAAGAAGAAAATTTAATGGCTTTTCTTGAAGGTGTTATAATCAAATGATAATAACTAACGAGCATAACTGGATTAAAAGTGTTACAAGCTATTTCGAGCTCGTTATCATTGAAAATAATTTAATTATGCAAAGTACTGAATGAGCGTAACGTAAAATCGTAACACGTAGAAATAACTCGATTTCCATATATCAGAATGTTTTATATATAGATATATATATACATATATATAGGTCCGTTAACGGTTTCGCTTATATTATACATAATTAAGTCGCTGAGTAAAAATAATATGTCATTAATTTTATGACTGAGTTGGAATTATTTTGTATTTATTATCCCGAAAGACGTCATTTCGTAATTGGCAAAAAAAAAAAGACGTGATAATCATATTCCACGAAAAAGAAAAGAGGAGAAAGAAATTATAATAAGAGCATAATGTATAGCATTTGTCATAAATCAAGATAGCGTTTCGCGTTTCATTATGGAAAATACAATCAAAAGGAACCTATTATTTGTATATCGATCATAATTTTCCGATTTATGTCAGGCGTAATCGTGTATTATTATTGTCGTTTGACGTATAAACTCGACAAATGAACGTCATCCACCGATTATATCAATTTATACGTTAGGTATAATAAGATGTCTCACATTTAATATCTGCATTATTCTGCGAAATTCATTACGCCGACATCGTTAATCAAACAGAAAAATGCCACATTAATTTTTTTATAGTGATCTTAAAATTAACATATAAATTGCCTATTATAAGATATAAATAGTTCGAATCTATAAATAGTTCGAATGATTTATAATTTATTTAGGAAAAAAAACAATAAGACTCATTTGTTTCCTTCTATTAAAAAGTTTCTTTATTGGGTGCGTTCCGAGTTACGCATGAAGCGCATGATGCATCATTTGTCCTTGTTGTTTACCAATTAATAAAGAAGTATAAAACGATACATCATGCGTAACTCGGAACGCACCCTTAATATGATATATTTAAAAAAAAAAAGAAACAGGGCACCTATCATGGAACAAGTCGGAATGGATTCCAATAGGAATTATTCAATTATTCCCTAGATTTCTATCGTGTTTTCTAGGGAAAATATAACAGTTCCAATCGGAATTCATTCCGACATGTTTCACAATAGATATTCAGTTTCATTCTAAATAATTAAAAATCTATTGAAACCAATATATTATAGAGAGTCACTATTTTAATTTACAAAAATCGCGATTTTATTTTCAACTTGATTTGGCCAACACAATTGATTGATTCTTGCAGTAGCTTAATATTAACTTTGAGGTAGTTTTCCAGAGGTAGTTTTCAGCGAGAGCAGTCCGGTATTTAGAAATGACGCAACTTATACTTGTATAATAACGAGGTGCATGAATATAAAACGATACCAGCGAATCTGGCCGTGGTAACAAAAAAGCCGACTTGGCAAAGATGCGAGAAAGAGAGGTGGAGAGAGAGAGAGAGAGAGAGAGAGAGAGAGAGAGAGAGAGAGAGAGAGAGAGAGAGTGAAAAAGGGACCGGGAATCAAGAGAGAAGTTGCATAATACAGCCTGACGAGGACAATGCGCCCTGGTTCGCGCATCACTTCGACGGTGTCTCGAGTTCTGAGACTGCAACGGGGGATGACGCGGTACCTCGTGCACGTATACGTGCGTCCGTGTGAATACGCGTTCACGTGTCCGCGTGTAAACGTAATATCGGCGACTATCACATGGGAGACACGAGCACCTGCGTGTGGAATAGTGAATGACGTCAGCGCGGGGTGCCGCGAATCTAGGCCGAGGGTTGAACGACTGTTGGAGCAGACTCGGCCGAATCTGGGGCACCGCATCCCCATCGCTAAACGCGGCCAAAAGTGACGCTATGCGAGCGAACCGGTGCCGATCGCGCCGGAATTCGCGCAATATTCTTACGGAAACGCGCGCGACTTTGGTCCCCTCGATCGAGGATACGTGATACTTTGTGCGTTTTAACTTCTTGAAACCCAATTCGACTGGGAAAAAAAATACAATTGAGAGAAAGAGAAGGGAAAAGAAGCCAATAAATCATCGTGGGAAAGTACAAGATGCGATCCTCCCCAATGCCGTGTACTGATAAATACAGATAAATGTTCCCTGAAATACAGAGAGAAAAAGAAACACGCTATACGGCAAGGAATCGGAGTCTTCTCGTTTCTTGTATTTATACGGATTAGAAGAATGATTTACTTTCTTTATACCCGACCAGCTGAGTCAAATCGGACATAGTTGTGCGTGTTATCAAATGGCTGAATAAAATTCACTCGAGTGCGACAAATAGCTGTATTTCATGAATAAAGATCCGTCCATTTAGTTCGGCCTGGGTTTATTATAACTTTATGCATATAAGTGATTAAATAAATTTCGTTGTTTACGGCGAGAATAGTGGCATTTATATGTGCGATGCGCTAAAAAAAAAAAAAAAAAAAGCGGTCCGCTGCGCTGCGGGCGTTCGCCGTTACAAAGGGCGCACGACGTGAATAATATGCAACTTTTTTTCGTCGTATCTTCCGATTCCAAGGTCATCTTTTGTAAACGGCTTCACGCTCTTTTTATGCATCTGTGCTACGGAGACTGCCATGCATATGCATGCACCATGCATATTCATGCGTGACGTAAACGATAACGAAACGACTGCGCCTATTACTTAACTCTGAGAATAGATAAATTTCGTGCACTCGTAATAATAACTTAATGCACAGGTGTGGCTATTATTCCCGTAGCTCTCCCGCAATCTTCTCTCAGTGCCCACGTGTCCAAATCGCACGTTTCACGCTTAGGAACGCCTAGTCATAGTAGAAGCGCCACGTTCGTATACGCGTGCTTCTATCAAGTAATTAAAACGATGGATAACATTATCTTACGATGCATACACGCGCTGCTATCAAGGATGTCGAACGTCAACGCGTAAAATGATGAACAAGTGTGAACGATACGTGCGCGGCTTATGCAGTTCTCTTTTCACAGAACTATCAAATTGACAATTGAATTATACGTGGAATTTTAAGGATGTATTAGGCTAATTAGACGTACGATCCCTGCAAGGAAAATTAAATTTGGAAGTATGTTTAATATTTACACTTTAAATAAACTATGTACATATGAAAGTTGTATGAATAAGATTATATTTTCGTTTAATAACACATTTTTATAGTTTATTTACTTTATTTATTATTATTTTTATTATTAAAAGTAAAAATTTTTTTAATGATAAAAAATTTACATTTTTCTTTTATAAGTACATTAAATATTCAAAATAATGTATGCAGTTTCATTGCGATTTACTGGTTAGTTACAAAGATATAGAACGAATAAATAGTTTGTTTTTTTACTGAACAACTAGTTCATGCATCGCAATGTAACTCTATGTAAATCTTGAATACACAATGTACTTATATTAAAAAATTGAAATTTTTATTATTTATTTTATAATACATTTCCATATATTTTTTTTTTATTGGAGCACAGATTTTAAAAATGCTACTATTTATTAAAATAACTTATGATCCAGATAGTAAACCGTTACCAAGTTTGTCGTATTATTTTTAAACGTGATTTAGAATAATCTGTCATTTTTTCATAATTTTGTTATCATTTTGGAAATACGTACCAAATATCCTTAAATATAAAGCACGAAAATCCTGCAGCTCACCTACTAATAATTGAAACGTTAATCCCTCACCGACTCATCATTATGCACGAGTTACACTACGCATTGGAGATTGAGGATTGCGAATTACGAATTAGAATTCGACCAATCAAGTAATTTTAATTTTAATCCGTTTCATTCTAATTGGCTGAATCCTCAATTCGCAATCCTCAGTCAGCTCAGTCTCCAATGCGTAGTGTAACACGGGCATTAAATACCTGCGAATGTTAGAACCACGTTTGTTTTATTTTCGACTCTCGATTCGCCTTTTTTATTTGCAATACCTTTTCACGCCTACGCGACTTGCAATTGCATAATTCGCTGCAATTACTGTCGAACAGGACGTAAGCACGACGACCCACTCATTAATGTACATAGGCCAAGATGACGTTGTTAGATTCGCAATTGCGTGGGACCAAACTGTGATTGTTTAAATGCCACGAGACCCCGGCAATTCGTATCACAAATTCGCGGTTCGCAATTGCGCTTCTGATGCATCGCGATTCTGCAATTGCGGATTAGCGGTTCGTACGAAGAGTAATCGCGTATTACGTCTGCATGGAAAGAGGGACAGCAACAAACTATCTGCTTTGCCACTTACAATGAATGGAATTACAATATTAAATAAAGTATCTTTTAAGACTGTAATGTAAAACACAACAAATAGGAAATAAAAGCCCTATATAGTCAAGCTGAAGTTTTTGTACTTAAATAATTCGGTGTGAATTTATTACTGGAGTCAAATTAGGTTTTTATCTCGGAACCGTTTCAACCAACTCGGATTTTAATGATTTTTTGTTTAAATATCACAAATTAAAAATACTAAAACTTTTATAGGTTAAAAATTGACGGTTTTTATTTAATCATTAATTTTTTTACATTATATGTTATTGTTTTAATTATACGAAATAAAACGTAGTCAATCTACGATTTTAGGTTCAAAATCAATTCTAGAACACTATATAAAGGGATTTCAAGCATATGATATACTGAAGAGAAAGTTTATGGAAGGAATTTCAATGTAGAAAGAGACAGAGAATGAACAGATGTTTGGTAGGATCTCGCTGACGCACGGTCGGGTTCCGCAGGTAGACGCACACGAGTGATATGAGTTCAGTTTCACATTTAGCAATTATGTATAAATATATATACTCGTCCGATTCTACAAACTGCACATCGAATTTAATTTTCAATCTTGAATCGTAATCCTAACAGAATTATAGTAGTAATATCGTAAGTATATTTAGGGCTTTTATTTGTTGAAATTGTAATATTTCGAAAGCATCGCGCACAATTAGCGATCATTGTGAACATTCAACCCTGGTTCGTCGCATTGAAAAGTAAACCGTCATCAGCTTGAATATGCATCGTGGAGAATTTGTAAAGCAACGGTGGTTGGAAGACCGTGTAAATTCCACCAAAAATTCTCGATTCGACGGCAGTAAAAATGTCACAGTCGGGTCGGAATCCGGTATCGATCAACAAGGAACCTTTGGCTCCGTGTTGTTCGGTGAATGGATATCTTCTTTTCATTATATTGTATGTTATTGAAATCTTCCCGTTTTATTACAATTTTTATTCACAAGCTTGCACAAAGTAGCAGAGCCGAAAGAAAAAAAACGTCGCGTCGGGAGGAATGACGTTCGAGCTCGTCTCCGTGGAATACAACGAAAGCACAATATAATGTTGCGACACGAAATCTCTCTTCGCTCACTTTATGTCATTGTCTGCGCAGCCCGTGATGCATTTCTGTAGTAGAAATTCTCTCGATTTAGCGACAAGCGATCCAATTACATAAAGGAAGGCAGAGACATCGCGGGCACGTGCCACAAAATCGCACGTGGCCAATTTGTCACGTAACATACGAGGCACGTCGCGACCCGCACGGTATCGTGTCACATCTCTATGGCTCCTCGTCACTTATCGATTATAAACGTTATGCAACGTTACGTGGTTTTGCGCCTGCAAATATCGAAGTAGACATCGATATATTGATAACGAAATGTGATGCGTAAAATTAATATCATAATCTCGATATTGTCATTTCTCGATAATTAAAATTTTTTATCACATTGAATTCTTGGCAATAAAAGTTGGAAAAATTTTATTTCACCCTCCATTTCGACGATTTTTAAAGAGATATCGTTTTACGATATCGCATAACGTGATAATGCTGGATAATTATTAATCCTCTTTATGTCGAATAGTTAATTCATAAAAAGATAATTACGTTTTTTATGTCAATAATAAGCGAGCTCATATATAAAGCTATATTCTCTCCTTCTCCTTCTATTAATATAACGGAATTAAACAGGCACGATCGGTATTTTCGTTCGTTGATTATTTCCGACGTCCACAATTTCTGAGGTTGTTGATCCGAGATGACGTCTTCAATTTCGAGTCGTGAGTCGTGCATTTGACAAATAACTCGTTTATAGCACAAAAATCAGCGAAACGCCATCCGCCTCAGTATTGTCGCAAATTTATCGGTTCACGCCGTTTAACGTATTCTTTGCGTTCTGTCGAAATCGCGAGACGCACGTGACTGTATCATATCGTACATGCATGGTGACGTTTAATAATCTTTAACGGAAACATGAATCCGACGCGAATGCGAGTGCCTTTTACACGTTTCTTTGTAGATTTTATATTATACGTTACTCAAATAAAATATGTACAAAGTTCTTGCTCTGAAAAGTAATTCGAGCGCATATCCAGAATTTTCTTCCATGAAGAGATTTTAAAACTCTTGCAACTTGAGGGAAACAATTTTCTCCATTCTTTCTTTCTATTCTTTGCTCCATTAGTTCTTGAAATATCAACTTGCAAAATAAGATAAACATTCCAGTTCGTGGACAGTTAGTGAATATGATCCGATTATTGGACGAAATGAGAAAAATTTTTAATATTAAGCATTTAATAAAATATATGACTTTAAAATAAATTCGTTGTTTATAAAAATTAAATAAAATAAGAAAAAAATTTATTTAGAGCCAGCAATATTAAAAATTGTATCGTTTCTCGTCCGATAACCGAATGATATCCATTAACCGGTACATTTACCTTACGCTAAGCAAAAAGGTTTCGTTTACAAAATGCCTCTTGGTCCATCGGATAAATCAGTCGAGTTGTTGCGGAGAAGAGAACCGGCCGTAACCCATCGACGCGGATCTAAAAATAT
The DNA here is from genome assembly GCF_001594075.2 of Trachymyrmex cornetzi. Lineage (NCBI taxonomy): Eukaryota > Metazoa > Arthropoda > Insecta > Hymenoptera > Formicidae > Trachymyrmex > Trachymyrmex cornetzi. Next base: position 444,927 of record NW_017299509.1, read on the forward strand.
CCGCGCCCGTAAAAGCATCGCCACTGCCCCAATCGCACCGACGAAAACAATACAAGATAAACGAAACGAAATGAATCGATTGTTGGCGAACGATAGCAGATTCGAAATATCCTCGGGAGATTGGTAGCACGAACACTTTTCTCCCAAGCGGGAGAATGATATACATATATGGGAAATCGCAAAATTTTTACGAGACCGGAGATTGCATCAGGGATGTTTCTTTATCATATCCGCGTGCGATATTTGTACCGCATTTTAAGCGCATTATACATACGATGTACGTTATTCGTAATATTTTTTTAACGTAAAATACGTTAAACAGTCGCGATAACGAAACGTGAAAAAGTGAGGAAACATGTATTTTAGTACTTACATGAGGAAACATGTATTTTAGTACTTACAATTCGTATTACTTGTATCTACATATTTTTAGAATTTGACAGCAGTCACTTTTCATTACAAGATGACGAGTCAAATAAATTTACTCGGAGGTCGGAAAACGTCACGAGAAATATATACGGTGCATACTTTTAACATGAGTCACTTAAACGTTCTTATCAAAGTGTGATACCAGATGTTTTTGAGCAACGTCACCGACTGACATGTGCGGTAATTACGTTCGAAAGAATTTCCTTAAATTCCGAGAAATCTAGATGACGGAAAAAATTCCAATCATTAAAGAAATAAGCGTTACGAGTTTCAAAGAGCTTTCAGTCAGCGATTCGTATAGCTATAGATTATTGTTAAAAATAAACGTTTGATGAAAATCGGGAAAATTCGACGCTCTCGATCGAGCAATTTTGTTAAATCGACGTTAAAATACGTTAATTGATTCGAGTCGATGTGGAAGACCGCAACGCGAACACGCGTATTGACAGCCGGGGAGTTTGGCTGCCAGTGACATTTTCCTTCTTCGGTTCACCTCACCAAAATATCAACCTTTATATCCATATGTGACGGTCCATCATGAATAAAAGCTTTTCATCTTCTTCTCTCCTTTTGTAGCCCAGTAGATGCGGAACGTGTTGGCTCGGCCAGTAGAAACGGACTGACAGTGCATACGCGATGATTTACCCTTCCGTCTATCCGTGACAATCCATAAGCGGGAATATTTGCTTGGATTAATCCTTTTACTGCCTTCATACGCGTACATACGAACAGCGGATATCGCAAATATCTCCAATTCATTCTCGTGTATGCATTCATCACGCTTATACTTCGCTGTCGCAAAATTATAGTATATTATGTTGTACCGGCAGCAACGAAATCTGCCATGACGAAATTTGATTGACGTTGTCATGCTGATGTCAGCGCTAACGCTTAAAAATTATTCATTACAACGGAATTACATCGTTTCGTTTGTATTCTAGATCCGATGTAATCCGTCGCTGGGAGATTTCCGCAGCCGCGACGGCTGAATTAAATTCGTTTCCGTTTTACTGATGATGAATAGAGGATTATAAATCCAGATTAAATCATCTAGAATTTCAACACTGAACAGTTCACAATCAGCGATCGAGACAGAATCGATAAATCAAATATGCTCGTATTCAATTTATTTTTTCATTTAAAGCGGTCTGCATTTTCCTCTCTCTCTCTCTCTCCTTCTCTCTCTCTCTAACTCTTAAATACGTTCATCAAGTAAATCACTTATCTTTATTAATTAACTTGTAACACTGCGGACTTACGTCATACGTCAACATCTATCAAATGTCAAACACGCTTCTCGTGTAAATTTTCATGATAATCTTTCCGTTCCAACAGCGTACGATTTACATAGCTCTAGATAATAGTAGAATCAAGTTTTCTCATTAACCTTTATTATACATGCGTCGCTTGATAGATTCGGTCGGATACGGTAGCGTGATAAACTACGATTATTATCATTCGCGTTTATCACGAAAAGGACAATTTTACTGAAGTATCTAAAAATATAACTAAATAGAAATACGAAAATAATTTGAATGGGCCAACAAAATAATTTATATAGGACAATCAAATCAGTTGCTAAAATGTCAAAACTTTTTGAGATTCCTCTGCAATTTCGATGGTCCAATATTGTTTTTAGATCTATATTTAATTTTTAAATACTTCAGCAAAATCGTTCTCTCCGTGTACGAATCGCAATAAAACTCAATAAACTATCTCTGACGTATGCGTATCATTTTAAATATATAACTTATTCGTTTTCTCTCTCTTCCTTTTTCTCTATTTTTATGCTTTTCTTTTCTGTGTAATTTTTATTTTCTATCACTTTGATTTATTTTTCTATATTATTCCTTCATTTTTTGTACTTATTTTTTCTTATATTATTATATTTCTTTTTTTTTATCATTTTGCTGTATGTATATTTTTAGAATACTTTCTCTAAAACGATGAGAAACGCTCTATCTATGTATCTCTCCCTCTCTCGATAAATTTTCTATTCGCACGAAAATCAATTACGTGTGTCTAAAAGATTGCAATCTCGGATCGCACACGGAATTACCTCTTAATAGCTTTGCGGGGAAATATACGGTAGAGTTTCGTAGCCAGAATCTGAATGTCGACCGAAATTTTTCAACGCGCTCCACTTTTGCTCCAACCTGCGCCAAATGTTTGCCATGCCTGCCAAACGTCGCGTTAGATGCGAAACGGGTGCTTTACGGTACTTCTCTTTTACGTTTCAAGAGTCGCACGAAAACGAGCTTGTATTTTTACGGCTACTAACACTGCCATAAAATCTAACGCTCCGCATCTACGCGATTATATTTTATACGCTGTACTTTTATTCTAGTTATCAGCGGGAAGAACGTAAATTTCCACGCGCGAGCGTATGTCACGTTAAAACGTCGCGAAAATTAATTGTCACGCGGAATTTGCATAGAATAGCAAACTGTATAAATTCTAGAATTCTTATAGATTTACGTCATCCTTAAAAGAAGACGGAAATTCAAGAAGCGCAGAAGGTTCTTAAAAAATATTCCCAAGCATTTTTAGCTTACGTAACTTAATGTTACGCGCTTAAAAATTCGCAATAATTAATAGCGCCACAGCGCATGCATGTAAAAAGGAGAAAAGTTTATACATACGCGATACGGAGTTTTGTAGTTAACTACTGGGGCTTTGAATTACGCAGTCCCTCCCAAGGGATATTAACTTTTACAGTTAACTCGCCCTTTTTTTTCACTTTCAAGTTTAACGAGTTTCAGAACTACATTCCTGAAATTCATACGTTTCCTCGAATCGAGTGGGTAGGCGATAAAAGTTGAGCTTACGTTCCCTTCGTAGTCCCTATCAAGGCAAAAAGAGGATTCTTAAAAAACGCACAAACGCGTCTTGTGTTTGCTCTCATTTTGCCTACAAGTAAGATTCGCGTTAGCTCGTCGCTATTCCACGGTATTTTGCAGCTGCTAATTGGAAGCTGTTGAGAATCCACGATCGTGTTTTACGCAAACCGCAGTCTTCCCATCGACCGGGTTCAACAGCCATGAAAATAACTTAGCTTGCCAGAGTCAACGCGTGACATTATTTCTCTGATACTTGAAGACTCTCTCCGCCTCATTACCGGAGTTTGAAATAATGCGCAGCGATACCTCCTTGTGATTTTTTGCTTACGTTTTTTTTATTAGCAATTTAAAAAGAAAAAAAATATCTCACGGATAATATGTAGGAAAACGTAATTGGAAAACGTAGAATCAAAACGTTCTGACAAAAAGATAATTCGACCAGGGAATCCCCATTATTTCCATCAACGATATTATAACATATATATTGTTCTAACATATCTATTGTTTGTACCTTAGCGATTCAAATCCTTACAATTCCATCATTACGACTGTGCAGTGAAAAAAAATATAGTCAATTTTAATAAATATTTAGTTCAATACTGCCAACTAATTTACTTACAGTAAATAAATATTTGTTTCCAGTAAAAAAAGATTGTTAAATCAAATTAACATTTCTTGTATCAAACAAATATATCTTTATATTTAATAAATATTTAGTTGGCAGTATTCAACTAAATATTTATTAAAATTGACTATATTTTTTTTCAGTGTGGAAAGATTTCCGATGACAAACTTCTGCCGAGATATTTGGTTGTCTCGCAAATTGCGAATATTTGTACAATGACGGTTCTTTTCCTTTTCCCTCCTTTTCGGAATCTTTTCTTCGGAATATTACTATGCCTTTACCTTCCTATTCCTCCAATCTATAGATCCGTTTTCTTTGACTCAACTATTTGGAACTTAAAGTGAGATAGATATATGTTTGATATTTGGCGAAAGTAAGAAACCGAGTTTTAATGCAGTCTAGTGCAAGAATAAAAAACAGACTCTTGTTCTCCGTCGATTGCCAATTATATAAGATACTCGATTATAGGTGCTCGATTATTCGTAAAGGCAAAAGCTTGTTCAAATACTTCTTTCGTGAGCTCATCGCGACCTTTGCGTCAGATTCGTCTGAGGAGTTCGTCGAAAATTAATGAATCATTTGCTCAATTACGTTTTTACGTCTCATTCCGTAATCCTCCAGACTCGTGTACTATCAATTCGAGTTGTGGATCGAAACCCTTAATTAATGAAAATTCTCCAAGAGACCTCTCGGCGCTGTTATCCATTCCGTCATCTTTCTGCGTCTCCCAACGGCTCCCTCGTAGAGGAGAGCTTGCTTTTCCGCGTTTCGCCGAGGGATTCTCGCAGATGTTGTTCGACGGCATGCACGAAGGCCACGAAAAACGAGATGGCGACCGGTATTTTACACGGCGTTAGCACAAGGAGCGGAGCAACCGCTGCTCGAACACGTAGCCCAGGGTCAGCTTTGACGTCAGCGGAACACACGCTCGTACACACGCACGTGTGCACGCACGAACGCTCACTCGCTCGCTCGCTTGCACGCTCGTACGCACGCACGCACGTTCGTTGAGAACCGCGCCCGCAACATCCGACTCGCTCGTGCCGATTTGTTCGTTTTGTCTTGAAATTATCCTCACTGCCGCAAATTCCCCGGTCAATCTGGAAAGAATTTTTCCTCAACGAGAAATCGTGTCCTCGAGACATGAGCTCTGAAGTTAAAGATATAATGTGTTCTTGGAGAACTAAGATTCACGAGGGAAAAATCGAAATCTTATTCTTCAAACAATGGGAGTCTTGATAGAATTTTGATTGAATGTTTAACTAGACAATGGTGTACGAAAACTGGTCGAGAACGGTCAATGATCTCCTTCATTTTCAAGGAAAAATCGTCTACGAGTTGGCCAAGAGAGCTGTGATTTAAAGGGACAGCTTGGTGATCCTGGGATTCGTATAATATATATATATATACGTGTGATATACGCCGAAACCCCGTCGTATATCACCAACCGCGATTTGTCTTGTCGATCTCCTTCCGGTATTTCTTTCCGAGAAAAAGAGACGCTCCGACAATATATTTCCCGTACGTTTAAGTTACGCGTATCGATTACGTGAACAGGTCAAAGGCGAACCCCAACGGAGATTCGGACATTCGCACGTCATCGCGTGGTTTGTGCGTGAACAAAAAATATGCGATACGACAAAGATTTTAGCCCCATGAGACTCACGTGAGGTAGAAATCTGTCTGAAATATATGTGGATAAAATAAAAACTTATAACTTAAGACATGGAAGACTATTAGTCTTTCATGCCTTAAGTTATAAGTTTTTATTTGTCTCACCCTACGTCCCTATGTCTAAAATAGACGTAAACGCGTACGTCTCGTTCTGTCATCAGGGCTTATAAGGACATACAAAAAAAAAACTTAAGCAATAAAATATAAACAGTAAGCGAATCGATCAATCGTAGCAGAAATCGTAAGACCGTAACGTGAACAAATTCAATACGTTAATTTCCTTACTGCTTAAGACTTACGTCTTAAGCTTTTCTATGTGCCAAGGTTTATGGCACATAGAAAAGTTTAAGACCAAAAGTTATGGCACACAAAGAAACTTAAGCAAATTGGTCAATTACAGTGGAAATCGATAACGTAAATAGTAACAAACCAATATGTTGATTTTCTTACTACTTACGTTTTTCTGCTTCAGCTTTTCAGTTATAAGAGTGGTATTATCTAATTTGTACAAATGTTATCACATTTGTACGACAAATTATTCAAGCCTGTTGATTGGCTATACGATAGAAAGATCCAAGAACCTCTCTGTCCTGCAGCCAATTGACACGCTTAAAAAATTGGTCGTTCGATAAATGCAATACTGTCTAGTCTAACTCTCGAGGTCGTCTCTGTTCGGTTCGAACTGATAACGTGATTCTTGTTGCCAAGATCTAATCCACAAAACGCATTTTCCGCATTCACAATCTACTTAGTTTCTTTATCATCTTCCCCTCTTTTCCAATCGTCTTGAAAAGATGGGTGGATGTTCACGCGTATTTTGCTTATGATACGCAAAAGTGAGCGACGCGCTCGAAAGGAAAATGCATTTAACGTGTCGCAATTTGCATTTGATTACACTGAGGATTTCGCAGTATTGTATGCGACGCGGCGTAAAAGAGTAATTCTGATCCGGTGCGTTAACTTTGCGATTAATAATTAATATGCATAGCGATAGTGACGATCGAAACTCAATAACATAAAAAAAAAATGAAATAATAATAGACTACAGATATTGTGATCGTACGTAAAACCTTTTTTTCTCAAGCGACAAAACACTTGACAATGTAACCGGTCGTCTAGATTGTCTCTGGTCGAGATGCTGGGTTTTCCTACAACCTTTGTCAGATACTATAATCTTTACGACGGCGCGAATTGTTTTCGTGCTTAGGTAAAGGCTCGTTCCCAGTTAGAGACTTTATAACAGAGTCTGGCCACAAGATGACAAACTTTTGATTGATCCATTGTTTTCAACTTCAATAAGTTAGAACTTAGAATCAGAGGGCATATATACAAAACTTATATATATATATATATCTCTCTTTCTCTTTTTGTTTTGGCAAATCGTGACCAGACTCTGTTACAGAATCTCCACTAAAACTGGTCGCGCCAATCGGCACTCAATCTCTAAATTCTTTGGAGTGTTTCTTACTCCAAAAAAATTTGAACCAGAAAAAGTCTTGAAAAAGAGTGAACTCAATTTTCAATCTTTAAGAATGAGATTTCATTCTTCAGAATAAGATTAATTCTAAAAGTTTTAGAGAATTTTATATAACAATACCAGATGTCACATTATTTATAATGACAGTTGAATATAATTTAGGACAAGTTTCTGGTTGATGGCAAGTTTTTACATTGGCTTATAAAACTTGGAATCAATTTCTGATTAATCAGAAATGTCCTCATTACTTTGAACGACCGCGCATTCCAAGGCAATGTTACATTAGGCATTCTTACACGAGCACACTGATTTATTCTACTTTTATAAAAAAAAAAAAAAGAAACCAGTATGCTTATCGATATGATCAGCTTCAGTGGAAACGAGCCTTTATATATCCGCTTTTTTATAGTTCTGACAAACACATCTCGTGATCCTAGAGCGAGATGTATTCATGTATGAAGTTACTAATCCGGAACATTTTATTTAACGGGAACAAGGTAAATCTCGACGTTAACTATTGACGCACCTACGTCAATAGTTCCTTGTAACTATATATATACACACATATCAGCTGCAATCTGGAGCTATTTACACGTAATGATCGTGCACTCCGGAATGAGTTTCGCATTGGTAGAAGCGCGGGCGTAGCAAGACAATGAATCGATAACGAATCCTTCGTTCAATTTGCAATTAGTCGATCATCCGGGCGATAAATAGACGAATTAAATTAATTACATCACGATTATATCTCCGTGTAACGACCGCAGTGCAGCAATGAATTCATTTACGTCAAATGACACACGCCGACGAATCTTTATTGCTACACAGATCGTCGTTGCTATCTTAATAACGTGCGAACGAACAGAAAGCATAACTGCGTTGATCGTCCGCAATAATTTATGAGCGGACACGCGTAGCGAAAATCCGGATTTTTCTTGGACGTTGGAAAGTGTTTCGCGATCCAGCACGCAGCGCGAACGAACGGATTGACGTACGTACACGTATGTTATCGCATCTCCGCGTAAATATGCGCTAATCAACGTCGTCGGGGCGGTTATCGATGCCTCGCGTCGGCGGCCGGGCAATTTTTCGGCGTCGCGCAAAAAGTGTAAGAGACCGTTACTGTTTCCTCGGTTTTCTTATTCAAACCGCAGATAACGTAACGCACGTCACGCCGACCATTTTTAGGAGCTGATTACCGTTTCGACCGATTACAGTGGTCAGTTTTATTTATGGAACAACCGCAGTCTCGTATAACACTATATTTACATAATGCGGAGAAGAGTACAGTTTTTTTTTTGTAAACAAGCTCCATGGATGCGTTTGTAACATTCGCATTAATCTTCCTGTTATAATAATCATTACGCATTCCCCTTTAGACAACTCTTCGGTTTTAATCAGTAATTTATCAGAAAAATACGTATAAACATGTATAAAGAATTCATATGAAGGACATGCTAATGTAACTTTGATTCCGCATTGACGCAAGATCGTATTATTTTAACTCATTGCAAATATGTATAGGTTCAATGAAACGCCAATCACAAATAGCACTGCGAGAGCGGAGATATCAAAATCGGACGGTCGCATTTAGCGTAAAATGCAAACTATGGGAGTACGGAGATCCGCGTAGCTCCGTGAATAATTTATTATTATATTTTCAGTTCCCCTGCCCTGTCAATTTTCACTTAGCGCGACGTGCTATCGATCTTTCCGTCCGGTCTTTCATATCACAGCGGAACTCAAAATAATCCGCCAACTAAATTTGACTGTCTGTTCCGAATCAGTTCGTTCATTCAGTTATATCGTCAAGGCTCCAAGTTAAGTTTAGCTAACTAAGTACGATCGTTTGATCAATCGCAGCTACGCAATATCCCATAAAGTTTCGAAGATGGTTCCGTTTTGAAATCAAATCGGCGTAAATATATTTTCACGGAATGAACGGTTTTGCTAAAAGATTTAAAAATTTAGCTAAATATAAGCCAATATGCATAGACGATTTTTACTACTCAAAACATTTAAAGTAAATGAACATTAATAGAAACAAATTCCCAAAAGTTGCAAATACAAATAAATAAACTAAGACAAAGGACTAGTGGAAATTGGCGCTGTAGTAATTGCACTATTATTACATAAATTCAATATTACAAACATATATAATAGTATTATATATACGAGTTTATATATGTTTGTAATATTGAACTTATGTAATAATAGCGCAATTACTACAGCGCCAATTCCTATTAGCCCTTTGTCTTAGGTTATTTATTTGCATTTAAAGTAAATCTCACTCTGTAGAATAAAATTTCACTTTTAAAATTGAAAATAAAATTCTTTTTCAAGACTGGCTCAATTTTCACTATTTAGATTAGACGGAGATTCTACTTCAAAGAATTTAAAGAATACAATTAAGATTGTCTTAAGTACAATCTTAAGATGTCATAACCTAATCACAGAACCATATTAGTATCTTAAGACTTAAGACTTAAATAGTATTAAAATAAAAATGGACTATAAATATCGGTGTATTTGAAAATAATTTTGGACTGTCAAAATTATTATATAAAATACTCAACATAATAAGCAATGTTGCGAAAAGTTTTGGCATTCCGGCAACCAGCTTAAGCGTCCTACATAATTATTTTAACAATTTTAACAAAATTCATTTTCAGATTTGTATCTAGTTAAATTTTAAGATAATTTAACAAAACCATTCTTTCCATACTGTTTCACGCAAACGTATATTTTAAAGGGGAAAAAAATATATTGAGAAATATATATATATATATATTTGTTTCAAAAACTTTGCACTAGTACCAGATATATTAGCATCGAACGCGAGCCTGATGTAGTTGCGTAACAGAAGGAAACTCAATTCCAGAAGCGACTCAAAAGCACGATGAAAAAGAACCGTTTGTCATCACCGCATCGTTCACCGAATTCCATTGACGTGAGGGTGGCGTTATATACATATACACGAGGTATTCAGTGAAAAGGAAACCAACCGCCGTGATGGACGTGTGGATGTTTCCACGTACGACACGATTCTTTTTCTCCCGTCCGCGACACACACGAAGGAATCTCTCTCGTCCTCTAATTCATCCAGCGAACCGAAGATGGTCTAAAATATAACTGATGTAATGTAACGAGATATCAGCCGCTGTATTACATTGTTCGCCCGCAATTGAAACGGTGTTAATTGCACCCGACATCCATCGGCATACGAACATCGGCTAGCCATTAAGCCAACCTGTTCCTCTCAATCACTCGCGACACGTGTACAAAGGAATCTCTCCCACTCCCGAATTCATTTCACGAACCAAAGATGGTCCAATGGATATAATGGATATTATGACAAAGCGAGGTATCGGCTGCTGCATTATACATTGTTCACTTGGCCCTCAATTGAAACGGTGTTAATTGCGCCCGGCATCCATCGACACACGAACACCGGCTGGCCATTAGCAGTATTTGCGTCGCGAAGAACACTTCATTCCTGCGTCACGTAATAATATATCTAATGGCATCGCGTGTTATCCAAGACGAGTTTCCTGCCCATCCTCAGTTTATGCCACGGCAATAAATGGAGCGCGTAAATGCCAAAAGCCGCGCGGTTAAAGGAGCCGCCTTACGGTTTACAGCCTCGATTTAACGCGGCAATAACACATTGAATCACAATGTAGCCATCGCAATCGATTTCTTTTATTCGTTTCTTTTTTTTTTTATGTATCGAGAAGCGTACAGCTGATTTAGGTTTGTAACTTTTTTGAAGCGTTTCTTTCTTAAAATAAGTCTAAATATATAAATATTAAATATATGTATATATATGTATGTAGTAAATATATAAATACAAATATACAACATATATGTATGCGCACGTTAAGTTGAACTTTGATGTCGCAAGTTCTTCTTTACTTCGTTCAATTATTTTTCATGCTCTAGATGACTTAATTCCGAGTTTGTAATCTTCAAAGTGCATTTCCAAGTAAATCCGAGCAATCAAATACCTCCATCAACGGGTACTTTGATGTTTCAGGCTCTCGCAGGTTTCTGCATTTCTGCATCGCCGTTTTCTCGGGTATTGCAATCCATTTCAATTACACCGTTCGACTTTCCACCGAACTCAGGTGCGTCAGAGCCACGCGGGCACGGACAAACAAGTGCGTCACACAATACAATTTTGTTTACTGCTTATTCATTCCGACGTAAATTCGTTATTACACATGCACATTTTTTTTTTTTTCGTATAAAAGAGAAAAAGGCCGGAATAAAGTGCAGCGAGATATACGGCATTATAAAGTGGCGTTTCTCGTTGTTTTAATCAACGTACAACGTGTATACGTTTGCATTAATACCTCACGCGCAAATACAATCTCGTCCTGTGTTATTCATTCCGTCGATGAATTCTATTATAATATATAGCATTTCCAATTTTCCGTAATGCGATATGCACACGTGCGTAGAAATGACAGAATTTCATGTATTATCATATTTTTGCATTATTGATACGGTCACTGTTTTACACATGAAAACACAGGACAGTTTTACATGCTGTAAATACTTTCCGAGAGTGAGTTCTACCATTATATTCTCGTTTATTTAATTCTATCCGGAACAGATACAATTAACAGTGATAACCAGGACTTTACAAAAGCAAGCAGCGTTTCAATCAAATAGTCCAAACGATTTTTTCGATTTTTATCAGACATTCCGACACGATCCTTTATAATTTAGTCGCAAATTATAAAGGATCGATAATGCGTTTATTAGTGCCCTAGGAGCAAGCCCTCTAAGAACAAACATAAAGCAAGGAAGCAAACTAATAACGACAAAATATAAATTAAAACATAAATTAAAAAGAATATATATACTGTAAGTATAGAAAAGTATTTTTAAAAAATATGAACAAAATATAAGATAAAAATAAGAATGAAAGAAACAGCAAATTACATGTTATATCCATACAATGAGGAAGAAAGAGAGAAAAGTAAGATGACACGTGAAATGTTTGTCGCGGTATTTCGGCCAATTCACAATTTTCATCCGATAAATGGGGTAATACGTGGGATTTACGATTTGTCGCGATGTCGGGCGATAAAAAGCGTCCGCGATTATTATACCCTCGCGTCCCTCGCGTCGCGAAGCAACGGCACGGTCGTTAAAAACCCACGATAATTTCCTCCCCGTGTAATAACGTGGAGAAAAATAATTGCGCCAGTGTACCAGCGCGGTGAAACACCGTTACGAGCGTCCTTCGCGAAAGCGTCGCGTGCGCGCAGCACGCGCGCGACTTCCCGCGAATGCAGTTACGCCTTATCTGTCGTGAATAAAATTACTGGCTATCGACAAATAATACCGGTGTGACTAATGTCCCGTAATTCACCAAGTCGATTCGATAAAGCGACTTTTCCCGTTTTATCGGAGACTGCGCGGTTCCTCTCACGTCGTTTTATGAGAACCGAACGATTTCACGTTCGCGCGAGTGTTATTACATATCGATAGAATTGAATCGATGCACTTATCGTTAGCCTTTAGAACTTATGTAATTATTCATTTATAATTATATTTATAATTTAATTAGGTAATTAATGTTACGTTACATTAATTACATTATTGTATTATATTTCTGTATTTAATTATATTTCATTTGAGTAATTTTCCATTTCAACGTTGCATTGTACGTACATTGATACGATTCTACTACAATCGAGAAAAGTCGTACGAATGAATGTGACTTTAAGAGAATGTCGTCGTATATCGCGTAGCAAAATTTGTTAATTGAAGCGACAATAACTGAAATTGGCCGAGTCAGCGCAATTTAGCGAATTGAAATAAATGAGAGAAATGAGATGTATAAGAGCGCGAGAATCAGTTTACGTTAATAAGATAACGTTTCTATTAATATATCTTTACGTATATAGCGCGTATCTCTGTAGTATTAATATAAAATATCGCGAGGCGATATTTATATACGTAACGAATTGTAAAAAAAAAAAAGAAGAGTAGCGGATGCGTTGCGCATGTTTTTCCTGTGATGTGTTCCGCGTAGGAAGTAGCAAGACAAAAGCGAAATACTTGAATGCCAAATTATCGGACGCATGGCCGACCTAAATAGCGGTCGCTCTCCTAAAAATATACGTTTCGCGTCATATGGTTTATCCGCAGAACATCCGGTTTAACGAACGTTTTCTTACCGTACAAAAGCTACATTAGTACGAAAATATTGCAACATGAACGTGTATATATGCACATTCGCGATTACACCGCGAAATTCCGACGCACGTAATAAACCTCATCGTTGTACTCCTGAAATTTCGCGGAATTAAATTTATCGAATACGTGACGTTGCATTCCGCCGAGCACGAAGCATCGCCTATACATACATGATAATAACGAGATGTGCATTTAAATAAGAATAATAATTCTAACGCAACAACATACATTTCTGTAACCCTCTGTGATGTCGTCCGACTGTATTCCGCTGAGAATAAAATGTTATTTCGCGTCACGAAGAAGGAACATTTTAATGACGTCCGTTGGAAAAGGTAAAATGAGGTTTTGTTGTTCGATAGCTTCAAGTACGTGCAGATAAGTAACGTTTAAAAATAATGAAATGTATATATAAAAACCACGCGAAAGGGAGGGAGATATAATAGAGATAAGAACAATCATAAATATTAATGAATTGCATATTGCTGTTGCGTGCTTTTTTTTAACAGTATAATCCAGTTCCATCGCAATTTTTAATATTTTATAAAGAATCGCGACGTATATATTTTTCATTTCGCGATTTTATCGGAACGTATTTGCTTCCGAAATAGCACGGAACTAGTACGGAAAGTCTGAGGAAGTAAGCCTTCTTTGTGGCTCAAAGAATAAACAATCTGTAAGTACAGCTCAATTACGGTTTAAATCCACCTAAATTTTTAACCTTAACTTTGTCGTGCGCAACATTGAAGCAGATTGACCGCCTCTTTATTGAGAAATATACACCGTTCACCTCTCTTTCCTCTCCATCGAATAGACACTAAATTCCAGTTAGTCCGATTAACACGATTCGGTTTGCCTGTGCTTTATTAATAAGCCCCCATGTCGGCAATGCTAACAGATCGGGATCTGGTTAATGAATATTACATTACACGCTATCAGCGTTCGCCAGGAACGGCAACATCGCGTCGTGCAAGTATAAAAATTCGTTTCATTAATTATTCAATAGTTAATCAGCCAAATATTATAAGGTGGGAGAAAAAAGAAACGGATAAATTTCCCAAAATATTCGTGGCCTCGTGTAATCATGCAAATTACTATAGAATATCGGGGACGTCTGCTTATTTTCACCGAGACTCCGATATTAGGAATTCCGCGCGATAGCATATTAATTGCGCTCTTGACGTGGATCTGAGGCTAATAAAAGCACTTCATTTACACAAATAGCATTTATAATTAATTTTAAACATGCCCACCGCCACTATGCGCATTCTATATATAGAGCGTTACTTTCGTTTCGACTTTCGTATGTCAATTTTAACGGGCATGGCGAAATTAACGTGCGAAACAAATGCGGACCGACCTTACGTTGAGTATTTTCGGCATTGATAAATTCGCATCTGGTATTATCTATTTGTTAATACCGTGCACGAGGAGAGAAAGAAAGAGTATCGAGTGATATCGAAATGATATTAATGGCACCCGATACCGAGAAGCAAAACGGTTCCGCGATATCGAGAGGCCAATCTTTTCGGCCGTTCGAGTGCGTCAGAAAAGTCACGGCTTTTTTATCGGCTTTTTTACTCGCTCGATTAACCATAGCTAGAATTGACAATCAGCGGACACGTGTTTTTCTTCCCCCTCTCTCTCTCTCTCTCCTGCCATTATTGTGTCGTTTCACACAAATTTCATGTAAGCCAAGACTGACGCACGGCTCGAACTAATCAAACATTGGCCCACATGAGTTATCGGCAAATTAACATAATTCAACGATTCTTCGCGATGACGAAGAAAAGAGATGGTCGCAAATTTCGCGCCACGTAACGTGTCGAATGTTCGTCACGCAAATATCGACGCATTTACGAACGATTAATTCAAGAATTTGACTCGATTAAATGATCGTGGAATGTTACCGAACGATCGCAAAGTTTTATCGATGACGAGCTAAACCGTCTTTATCATATCGTCAAGGTTCTTTTTTTTCTGTGACTATATCTATATGACATAAGTATTATCTCCCATCAATATTCTACCTGTTATCGTGACGTACGTACAGCACGTCATGATTACAACCCATATTATGCTAATATTAACACTATGTTATTTGTTTGTACGTTCAGTATCGGATTATTGCGATAATTGTCGCGTCTAATATACCTGAATATTAGTTCGTTCGAAAAAACGGCAGCTTGCGACTGTTGCAAAATTAAAATATATAAAGACAAAGGCTCCAAATAAAATTAATCATCACAATAAAAAAGCCCATGAAAGCCAACACTAAATGAAAATTGTATAAAAGAATATGATTAATTTCGACCCTTTGTTAGAGTCTTCTATAGTATAAAATTAGTAAATTAATACTAATTATTCTGCATACGTTAACACAGCGAAGATATTGTTGTAATATATATTCTTTAATACAATCATAGTTTATACATTTATGTTAGTTCCAGTGAGAAAATAAGGACAAAATTAATCATATTAAAGAATTTTAAAAGAATTTCAAAGTTGCTTTTCTGCTAAACGCAGCCATTGTTTCTACCAATGTGTTTCTAACAATAAGTGAGTGTAGAGAAAGACATATCCGAGCACAATAAAAAATTCTGAAAAAGTGAGTGTTAATTTCAAAGGGTCCTAATTTCTTTCACACAGGTGAAAGAAACACGCAGTCACGAAGACGTTCAAATGAGTAGTGTCATCGAAGGAATGTTCGAAGGAATGTAAGGTTTACGGGGAGGTTTCGCATGCACTGCCACTCTTTGCGCACATGCGAATAATTTCTGTTATCGCACCGCGAAAACAGAAGAAGAAACAGACACGGCGAACCGCGCAGAAATCTTTTTATGATGCTAATGCGTCAACGAGATAGTCCCAAGCGACCAAGAATGTCGGAAAATTTATTTAAAAAAAATCGTTTAGCTACATCATACGGGACGGGAGCACAGTCTTGAAGTCTTGAAGGGTAAATGCATCACCACGGGAATAGAATCAATCACGTCAATGAAGTGCATCAAGTACTCCACTCCGCGTTTTCAAGCGAGTTCTCCTACAAAGCGAAACGATAAATTGGATTTCGCGAAGTATGGGGTACAGCGGCGGTGCGGTGGTTCAGTAATCAGGCAATCGGCATCAAACATCGTGATTGCGCGCTGAAAGCTGAAGGCAACGAATTTAGCCGGTTTTTTTTTCTCCAACCAATATTTCTCTCTTCTTTTCTTTTTCTATCTTGCCTGCGCGCCGGAAAATTCGCAATTACGTAACATCACCCACCGGATGAGAGAAGGATGGATCCCATTGCTGTTCGTCGCACTTCGGTGCAGCTGCCACGATCGCCAATGTTCTTGGCCGTGTATCGCGATAGCGTGCCATAAATCGCCCCTGACGATGCAGATTGCATTCCGATACAACGCGAGTCATGGAGAGGAGCGGAGGGAGTGGAGGAACAGAGACTCGCGTAATCATCGTTACTCGAGATGACCGATCTCCGCTGTTTCGTACGTTACGTACGAACGTTCCCGAACTGCCGATAACGAGAAATCGTAGTCCACGCGAAGAACGACCAGCAACATGAAGCAATCGAGAATAATTCACTCTATGATGAGTTTCTATACTTTAACACAGCGAATTTGTTAACATTTCTTTCGAAATTCTTTGAAGTAAGTCTCATTCCAAGAATGGAATCTCTTTTCGACTACTCGAGAGTAAATCCTGTCGTCTAACTTTGTCTCTCAATAGGATAATTGTAGTCCGCGAAAGTAATAATTAATTAGAAATTTTAATTAATTATTATTTAAAAAATATTCTTTCTTTCTCTTCCACTTTTTTCTCTCTCTTCATTTCTCGTAATGAATGAAACGAATGAATGAGACGAATGATGAAACGAATTCTCTAAATTTTTTGGAGTAAATCTCATTCCAGAAGAATGAATTCACTCAAAAAAATTTAGAGTTAGTTTCCACCGTAACGAGAAATAAAAAAAAAGTGAAAGAAGAGAAAGAATATTTTTTATAAATAATAAATTAAATTTTCTAATTACATCGGTATATATACATTTATCTGAAATAGATTTGTCGATCATAAACTACAATAATCCTATTAAGAGATAAAGTTAGACAACAGGATTTACTCTCGAGTAGTTGCATACAATTGACGATTGAAATTGATGAATGGGTCAGTACTTCTATTGATAAATATTTATAAGTATAATAAATTTACGGAGATTAAATTTATTGGCGGAGAGATCAATGTTGAAAATGGGAGAAATGACGCGATCAAAATTGGTACGTGATTTTTTTCAAATTAAAATGGAAGTATAAAAAGCGGTAGCAGGTAAATTATTTTCGCGGGCTCGGCCTCTCAATCACGAAATCTCTGCGAAGTCGAAGTCACGTCGAAGTCACTGCGAATCACGATGATGAAATATGAAAACTTCGCCTTGCGAGTTTACATAACGAAAACTACGATAAACGCGTTCTTTACGCGAAAGGCAATCGGATTATGAGACGGAAAAGTGGATACGACATGACACGTGGAATTGTATACCAGCTAAATTTGTCATCTCCAAACTTGCCTGTTACTTCCAAAATAAACAGTTTAAACCGCTTGCGTCGTCCTTGGAGCTATCAGAGTTGTGTCAAGTCTTTCCGTAGCCGAGAAATAACTAAATTCTTTATACCAGTTTCTCGGTAGTTTTCTAATTACATCGCTATGCATTTATCTGAAATCGATTTGTCGATCGCGGACTACAATAATCCTATTGGGAGACAAAGTTAGACAACAGGATTTATTTTCGAGTAATTACAATCATATTATCGTTCGCAGATTACCATAGTAACCAGTAATCCGGATAATAATATAAATGGACAGATGAAAAGTCATCAAGCCTATACTGAAAGAAAAGATTGGTTGCTGCAACAAATTAGATGGTTAAATATGGCATAGCATTTTTAATTGGCTGTAGCAACCAATTTTTGGTTGCGTTAGCCAATCGAAATCTTATACTGACATTGCGGATAGGCTAATACAACCAACAATTGGCTGCAACATCCAAAAATTGGCTGTTGCAACCAATTAAAAATGCTATGCCATATTTTACCATCTAATTTGCTGCAGCAGCCAATCTTTTCTTTCAATGTACGTGCGGTAACGTAACAAGCTTGGAAGCGACCTAAGTCAAGAAAGATCTCGAACGGAATTTCAGGGCACTTGTCTTTAATGTCAATCACAGAATAAGGGCCATAAACAAAATTAAACAGTAGAACGTTAAGCAGTAAGCGAATTGATCAATCACAGTAGAGACCGTAAGATTATAACATAAGAAGTAGCAAATCTAACATGTTGATTTCCTTACTGCTTATATCTTACTAATTAAGTTTTTTTTACGTGCTATAGCCTCAAAGCTTAATTATATTATCATGGCCCGATTTTTCATCTTCTGGTTAATTTGTGATTTAAATTTAACTTTATTTGACTTGATGATAATGCAAAATTGTGTTCTTCTGAGCTAAGTTTAATTAGGGCTCAGACACAATGAAAGAAATAAGAAAAAGGAACAGGGAATAAAACACACAGGTAACAGATTTCAACTTATCAGAAATTATGCATTGATATACGGTTTCTAAAAGATTAAAGTCTATTATTTGTGTGTGTTATTGTCTGAACTCATTCCTTAATATTCCTTTCATTGCATCTGCCCTCACTAAATTAATAGTTTTGTACTTTAAGGTCTGATTTTGATTTGCTGGTTAACTTGCGATTAGGCTTAACCTGATAAAAATGGTATGTTTCTAACTGCGATTAATCATTAAATAAATGGTTTTATAGTGAATACCTTTCAAAATTACCACTACATAATTATCGGTTTAATGATTAACTATAACGAGAACAATTTTATTATTACTTTATCGTACTTTATTTTGATAAATTATAGATATTTTTTTTGTGCGGAATTTCATGGCGTTCAAGAAGTAAAATTTCAAAAGCTTTGTATCACGTGGGAATTCCACCGCAAGCGCGCGATAAAGCTACACGTTTACGTCACACTCACCGTTTTGGAGGATAAGCAAGCATCATTGAGATAGAGATGATGGGTTTCCCAACGTCTGAGGAATTTGCTGGACAGGATCTTCTTCACGAGGGTCCGGGTGTGATTCAGATAGCACACCTGTATGTCGCCTTCCTCGAGAGGCTTGAAACGAGGTCCGGCTGGTCCCGGACTCGGGCTCGCGCTCGACGAGCCGCTGGCTGATGAGCAACCAGCGCTTTGCCGCTCCAGATTCGGACATGATCTTGCAGCTGGCAGGCACCCAGACGCGTCCAGGCCCTCGGGCTTCAGCGAGTCCATGCCCGGGCTGCTGTCCTCACCGTAGGAGCTGCAGGTGTCAGCGGGCGGTGACTCCACGCTGGAACGCAAACTCGCGCCGGACGATAGCTGCGGCGAGCTAGTACTGGTGGTCTCTTGTCGCATGGTACCGCCGTTCACCGACAGGAAGTCGTAATAAGGCGCCGCGGAAGTAGTCAAGCCGACGGTGGACGCGGCTGCTGGGCTGGACGGTAAAGATGAACCCTCCTCAGTCTCGGTCTCCGGAGAGGCCTCCTCTTCATCCTCTTCGTCGTCATTTTCATCCTCGGGCTCGCTGAAGCCATTCTCCAGAGATGGTATATCGCTGACAGAGGCGGCAGCTACCTGAGGGCTCTCGTCGATCACGTCGATCTGCACCGACGGCGACGAGACGGTCGTCGCGGTGGTATTGCCACCATGCTGCCCCTCGTCTACACGAGGATTCCTTGATGAAGACGAAGACTCCGCTATCGATTCGCTCGCGGGTGAAGGAGACGTCGAGGAGGAACGTATCTCGCCGTTGTTCAAGTTTGCGGAATCGTTGGAACGAAGACGCAGCATGAGCTTGCGGCGCCAACTGCTGCCGTTGTTGTTCGACTTTTTCGGCGACGGCAGAGAACGCGTAATCTGATGGCTCTCATCCTGCAGCATAAACTGTTGGTCATTGGTATTGTTGCCGTTCAAAACGACCATTATGCCGCTAGGCGAAGTCAGAGCGTCCGCTCCGGGCGATAAGGGTTCAGGATCGAGGTAATCAGCACGGATACCCGGTAATGTGTCCGTGCTGCTACCGCCGGACATCGAGGCCTCCTGATCGATGTACCTGATGGAAGAGTTGGAGCCCTCGCTGGTCGCCTCGGAGCCGCGTCGGTTGCTCTCGCTCACGTTGGACGTTCTGGCGGTTGGCGATAGAATCGCATTGGTCAGCGAGGACTTGCTCTTCGACAGCGATGCGGTGGACATAACGCCACGCGACGATCGCGTGAAGGGACTTTGGAAGCAAAACATTGTGCGATTTGTAGGCAGACTCTTAGAAGTCTTCTAGAAGACTTATCCAATGTTCTAGTCAAGAAACTGAAGAATGGCAAAAACGCCCGCTCGAATGAATAGTCTACGTAGCGAGGTGTGCGTTGTCCTTGTTGTAATTCGTATCTTCTTGTTCTAGTCGCATCGACATGGAACACGCGCACGATGAACGTACCGCCGACGAGACCGGATAGAGGAATTTACGCGCTATCTGCTTTTCTGCCTGAACTTTCTCGCTTCTCTCTGACGCCCTCATAGACCGATAATCCCCGTCGCGCGCGTCTACAACGAGGGAGTTCCCCGTTCCTCCGCGTCGCGTGGCGACGTATCTTCTCCGATATCTATCAGCTGGGCTAATTGCCGCGTGTCAGAATGAAACATCGAATTCCACCGTCGAATTCACCGCACGCGCGTTTTTTCTTTCACTGGAGATTAAATCGTCTGATGGCTCGAAGGGTACGCACGCGAGAGATCATTTTAGCGTTTCGGGATTAGCATTGATCACCATTGCGAGAAGGGTGGATCAATTGGGACAAGCACTTCAACGAACCCCCGGGTATCTCGAGATTCGTTTGGAGAAACGTTTCGCCTCGACGTCGAGCTCAGTCGCTCGTTTTTTTGCGCGCACGTTGAAACGCGCCGCGACACATCGTCGAGGTCCGCACGCCGCGATAGACGCCGACGTACTGATTCCCACCTACGGCATCGGCGACAACACCTCGTGTGCCGGTGGCGATGTCAAAGCCACCGCGGTGCACCGTTCGGCGCAAGAGAAACGTGACCCACGCCCGTGGTCTATTTGACAATAGGACTACCCGCGGACTATGGTTCACCCTGGAGGAGATAGGATCTGCGAGGAAGGCAAATGATCCGGAGAAAGAAAAAGAGATGAGAGAGGAGGGGGGGGGGAGAGAGAGGACGGAGATGAGAAACGGGGAGAGAAAGAAAGAGAGGCAGGAACAGAGAGAGAGAGAGAAGGGGAAGATAGAGCAAGAAAGGGACGAGGAGAGAGCGCGCCAGGCGTGTGTTTCCGACGTGATACGTAAATGTCTGACACAACACCGAGGACAGGACAGGGACAGGTGGGGATAACCGACAGCAAGGCGAGGAGAGGGCGTCGCGGCGCACGGCGTCTCGTGGTCGATCGATGACTACTAGTCGCGAGTTCGCGCGGGATTATCGCACGCCCGTCGTCGATGTTTTGCCCTTCGCTTGTATCGTATCTCTCCGTCGCGTAATCTACGTGTATACACCGGATATCGGACTCTTCCGAAGTTTGAATCCTCAAAGTTGCTCGAGAAAATCTGTCCACAAATTGGCAAGAAACTGTCCCTCCCTCCTTTCGCCGGATGATTCTCGCGTACTCGATATGCTGAAGATACTTCTCCTTCGTTTCCTCTTCTTTCTTTTTAGTCTTTTACCCTTTGATTGCGCCAAGCAATCAAGACTCTAATCATAACGTAGCCATGAAATCCAAACGAAATTAGCAATTATTTCTGCGACAACATTCGCGTAATTATCGGCCTCTTTCCGGTCGACGCAAATAATCACGATTGGTGAACGCTGTCCTCTACTTTGCAAGATACTTCGTAACTTCCTACGTGTTACATCGTCGCACTGTCCTTTACTTCGCGCGAGAAAGATCGGAATAGGAGATTCTATTCGATCGAGTAGGATTGACCGAATAATCCTTCGTTTTTTCGCGCAAACAGACACATTGTACTGTCGATCGACGTCGACGAATTTATGGAACTAATCCCGTGACATGCGTTCGCCATGCCGATTAAAGCAGATCGTGTTTCGTGCGCAACGCGGATGGAGCGATTCCGCGATTAGATAGTACCGATGATGCTTATCGCAGCTGATTTCTTCGTCTTTACAGCTGTCGTGGATTAGTCCACCGTACGTACTGTAGAGAATATATTCCAGACCACCGTCTGCAAACCGCTCTTTCACCTCTCGGCGAATTCCTCTACGTAATTTACCGCCGCAGGCGACCGGAAGTTTTCTTCAATAATTTCGTGAACGTGTCCAGCGCAAATCCGAGAGGATTAAATTTCATTATTGCACTGTATTTAATTAACGTGTGTGTTCTCGTTATCTGTAATCATGGAACGAATAACATTCTACTGATCCGTGAAATATATATATATTTTCTTATCTCTTCAATTTGAACAACTTGGAGTTTTTTTACGTCACTAGTAATAATTGGCTACTAGTAATTTGGAGACAAGTTTTGTCACTTATTGTACGCAGCAATATATTCTAAGGCGTTATATCCCACGACTTTGTGGGATAAATCAGAAAGCAGTTCGCTGTGCAATCTCTTCTTCGCCGAGCGATAAACCTCCGACGTCAATGATAAAGGCAACAACGTCACGATCAATTTCAATAATTTAATCCGTCTACCTACGAGATACGTACAAGCCGACTCTCTCACATTCGCTTGGAGTCGCCGCCTTCGAAAATCGGAGCGCGTACTTTTACTCCGTCCCGTTAGAACACACGTATATACACACGCACATGCACAAACGTCAGACGCGCGTCTATCTGAAACCGGAACCCGTTGAGAATATCCGTTGTTTGTCTTTACGCTACGATACTTGTAACATCCGCCAGCGAACGCGACCGTTTTCTCGCAGCGTGCACCACTTGGCACCACTGACGCAAGTCAACGCAAGCGGCGGGCTTTACTCTCGCTCTATCCCGCGGCCTCTCTTTTACTCGCGGCGCGAGTGCATCCCCTCCTCCGGAGTCCGCTGCCTCCTCGTGCACGCTCTCGCAGTCCCGAAATTACCGCGTGCCGAAATAAATCACGTTCACCGTCCGCGCGGATCACGCGTCCCTCCTCTCCTCTCGTTATGACGCGGGATGACGGAAGACAACGAAACCGCATACACGCGTGCTGCACGCACTTCCTATACCGTGCTACTCCGTGGATATCTTTCGGGCACGTCACGACAGTGTCTCACGACCGCAACTTCCCGTTTCGTTTCTTCCGCGTATGGGGAACCACGGTATCGAAAAAACGAGGTCTGAGGAGTCTGACCGCTCTCCCTGAACTACGCCGATCTCCACGAGAGTTCACATCTCGCGTGTTGCGATCAGCGTACTCCTCTCTTCCCACCTTCCGCGGACAATAGCTTTAATTATTCGCGAATGATATCGCGACGCTCGGTGTGCAAGAGGTCGAGGCAGGTGATCTCGTGTTGCGGACGCACGTCAGGCGCATCGCCAAGCGCGACGTCAGAGCAAGAGACACGTGGTGGGCCCAGGTCACGCAGACCCCCTGTCCCCCTCCCCGAATGACGCCGAGGTGAGCGGGTGCGCCTCGGCGGTCGGCCGCGCCTCCAGTTTCACCACCGCCGC
>NW_017299509.1:468998-525908 GCF_001594075.2 Trachymyrmex cornetzi
CGACGACGATGACGACGACCGCGACGGCGTCAGCGGGCGTCAGGCATGCGTGTTGGAGAAGCCGCCGACTTTCACGCCTGCTTGCCGCGTTGCCTATCGCGCTCTCCTCTTCTTATCCGAGTGCCTCCTTTATCCGTCTCCGTCTGTCTCTTTGGAGTGCCGAGCCGGTGGCGCGAAGCCACAAGTTGATTCGTGGGGAGGTACCAAATCCCCCCTGCGCCGATAGTCGCGCTAATGTAACCAGTTCAAGCTGATCAAACCTCATAAGGTGTCTCGAAAGACGTCTTAAAGACGTTTACACTAATAGCTGTCAAAGGAGCAATGCTGACCCAATTGAATTAAATACCATTTTGTTATTTTTAACTTCCATATGTGTCAAAATGTAAATCAATCCATTTCTGTAGTTAATGTAAACGATGCCCTTATTATCATATACTTAGGTTGGGTTGTTCCATCTTTCGTTAAACTTCAGCTCACTATTTTACTCTCTTACTCTCTTATGTTCTTACTCTTTTACTCTTTTATTTATCCAGTAGATAAATTACACGTAGTTTATCTCAAGATGGAACAATCAACTCTTAGTAAATAATAAACTGAATCTGAATCAAATTTAATGTCTATACACTTTCTTGAGCTAAATTGTTTAACTCCATTGTTTTAGTTAAATTAACGACATACTGAGTAGAAGTTTATTATAGAAATGACTACAAATAACTCAAATTATAGATATAATTTGACATTATGAATTTAAGTGTATAAGATACTCTTCACAATTTTTTCAAGTGGAAACGTTTTTTATCGCTCGGTCTGAACGATGGAGAACCTTCACTTTGTGCTAATGATTCTGGTTCATTCGAGGAGAAAATTACACGTATCGAGCAAAGATAATAGGACCTTTTAGTGCCTTCTCCGTTTATCCGAAAATCTATTTCCGATAATAATGACCATTCCGCAAAGTTGCGAATAAGGGTCTCACCGATTCGAATCTAATTTAAACTTTCCTTCCTTTAACGCATCGGATATCATGGAAAGAACGATTTTGCTAAAGTATCTAAAAATCTTACAGATTTAAAAATAATTTTGTTGGGCCATCAAAATTACAGAGGAATCTCAAATACGATGAGCAAAGTTCCAAACATGTTGTTGACATTCTAGCGATCAGTTTTGAACGTCCTACATAATTATTTTCATGAACCAATAAAATTATTTTTAATCTGGAGCTAATTAATCTTTAGATATTTCGGCAAAACCGTTCTTTTCGTAAAGAAACTTTTAAAAGCCTCGCGGCGCAAACTCGTAATCATTATTATAATACGAAGCTGTTCGAGAAGCTGATCTCTAGAGCGAAAGCAGACTTCATTAAACGAAGCGAAAAAAGACGCTTCGTCAAGAAAGAAAGAAAGAAAAAAAGAGCTCAATATCCGCGAGCTGTCGAGCGCGTCTGCGCGCTTCCGCTTCGATCGCGCGGCCGACGAGCGTCGCGGCGCGTATCGTTGACACTACGACACCGTGATAAGTTTACGGTACGCGTGCACTGGGATTTCTTTTTCCCGGTGAACTAGAGACCCTATAACAAAGTCGAGCAATTTTATCGAAAGAAGAATAAGAAAGAAGAGTATATAAACTTAATGCTTTCCAAGTATATATACCCTTCAAGCGACGTATCAAGCAACACAGTGTGACATAGTGATCATATCATCTTTGTTTAATATTGGCAAACAACAAGGATGTAATCCACTCTATTACACTGTGTTATTTGCTGGAAACACACTGTGTCTCTTGCTGGAAAGCAACCATGTCTCTTTTTATAAGTGCTATCTCGTTCTAGCTTGTACCATCTTACATATTCATTCTAACTTATTAAAGTTGATAAAAACGACGAGTTGCTAAAATGTTTATCATCTCATGATTAGACTCTGTTATAACTCTGTTATAGAATTTCTACGGTGAACGTACTCCGCCTGCGGCGTGTGACATGCTGACGTGTTACGTCAACCGTGTGGTCCGCGCTCTATATTCTCGCAACACGTATCTATAAACCGACCACGCCGGTTCCATCGAGATGGAGGTCCCGACGGTGATCGTAGACGATCGATAGACCGCGGATTTCCTTTGGGGTTTTGACTTCTCTGCGAAAAACGGGCGACCTCCACGAGTTAACCCGGTCTTAGGGTCGCGCAAGATTAAAGGGACTTTAAATTGAAATAGATATATGTATATTGCAAGTGGTTTCACCTCTCGTAGGCGAGATCAGCCGATAGCGTATTTTCAGACCTATACACAATCTAATTGTGGTATAATGTCCGCCCAGGGGCCAATGCTTTATTTTTACACACGCAATCGCGGGTTTACGATGCAATTCCTCGTCATTCACGTCCCGCTTTCTCCTTCGCTTTCTATAGTATTTTCACCGAAATCTTCGTGAACGGCGGTAAAGTGTTTTGACGTCAATGCCTTCGGTGATCATTAATCGTTTTCCCCGAGAAGATACAGCACGAATTATCTTCCATCACGCGTGAAATCGGAGACGCGAGAGCGCTCCAGTACTTCGCGATTTCTTTACCGGGCGGGACGTTCGGTTTGTTGACGTTGACTGTCCGATATTATGTTACTCTTGTGAAATTTAAGATGTTGCGATACATGGCAAATGTTGGCTAGTTTGACGTTTCGCGTGTCGATCGCAGTATGCAACAGCACGCACATAGGTTGCGTCGGTCACGCAATTCTAAGGCGCTCACGCACGATAATAACCGCATTTAGATTATGTCCAAGCGAATGTGGAATGTAATATAAAAGCGGACGAACTTCTAACCCACGAAAGCCCGAAGCACGAAAGGTCATGGTCCACGCGATAAAAAAGTATCCACGTGAATCGAATTAAGCCCTAATCTCCTAGCTCGTAACGTTAACGTATCTATATGTTGAAACTGCTTTCAATTCTATCGTCAAAAGTCACCAAGGCTATTCCAAAATAGACGTAACTCAGAATGAATGACTTTTTACCAGTGATCTTAAATCTACCTGCCTTAGTCTAAGCCATTAGCGTGAGAAAGTCTTGCACGTGCAAATGCGTGGGTTTGAAAAATCTTGCTTGAAAAGTTTTGCTACACGATAGCTGCAGAAATATCGATTTAACGATATACCATAACGTAGCGGTGTAACATTACATTATGGTATCTCAGTTTCTTGCTTTATTCGTTATATTTACGTATAAATCGATACAAATATATACACGTATCTGGTAAAAAATTATATGAATATACCTTCTTATCACAAATGTATTTATGCAGTTAATTAATAAGCAACCTGTTCAACTTTTCAGTTCTTCATCTCTCAAAATCTCCGAATTTTGCGAATTTTTCTTCTTGACCAATTAACTCTGCATGAAGTTTTCTATTTCTTCAACTCTGAAATATAAAATTGTAAAATAGTTTTCTTTCAAAATAATATTAACAGTGAATAAACGTGCTCAGAATGAACTTACGTGCGAGGAACATCCGTCATATTTTCGACTCCGGTTTCCGTTATGAGGACGTCATCCTCGATTCTAATACCACCAAAACCTCGGAATCTCTGCAACTGTTCTGGCACAAGGAACTTTGACTGGATCGGATCAGCAAGAGCTGCATCGAGCAACTATAACGGAAATTATTCCACATAAACATCCGATAGGACTGTTCTAAAATTCGTGTAAGAATTATTTGCCAATTATCTCTATACTTACGCAGTCTACAAAATAACAGCCAGGTTCCACCGTGAGAACCATTCCGGCGAGCAATGTCCGCGCGGTTCTCAGCTTTCTCACTCCCGCGTCCTTTGAGCGTTCAGGATGACCGGGCAGATATCCACCAACGTCGTGCACATCCAATCCTAGCAAGTGGCCCAGTCCGTGAGGCTGGAATACTTCGTTCAAACCTGCTTTTATCATATCCTCGACATCGCCCACCAGTAGCCCACCTTTCTTCAACGATGTCAACATGACCTTATTAGCCAACAGATGCATATCTGTCCAGGCGACTCCCGGTTTCGCGGCTGCGATCACGGCGTCGCGCGCCTTCAGCACTGCGTTGTAAATCAGTTTTTGATCCTCGGTGAATTTCCCGTTGGCCGGAAAACTGCACGTAATATCGGCCGCGTATCCATAATAATTACCGCCCATGTCAAACAAGCTGCGTGACAGATAAGAGAACGTGTTACGCAAGTATTGTAATACGCAATGTACGTATAAGCAAATTGTAACGAATAGATCAGCTGCAACTGAAATCTTACCACATATCTCCATCCTGTATGACTTTATTATTCGGCGCACCGGCGTGACCATAGTGCAGTATAGAGGAATTATGTCCGGATCCGCAGATGCACGTGTAAGATGCATGCCTGCACCCTCCCTCAGCGTATACATAATTCAAAAACCAAGCCTCTGCTTTGTATTCTGGAATCCCTGGACGCATAGAACGCATTACAGTCTTGTGAGCCTCCGAACTTATCTTGCACACATACCGCAATACTTTAATTTCTTGAGGAGACTTTATCACCCGGCTACATAAAACAAAAAGAAGAATTTACGAAGATACTACAAAAATATGTTAACTTAAAAAAAATAATTACAAATTTTTTGTAAACTTCTATTCCATTTAGAGTACATTGCTTTATTATTATTATTGTCATCAAAGAAACATGTAGTTATAATTGCGTTTCACACTGCAATCTCGTCCGCAAATTTTTACATCCGTAAAATACATGTATCACACGAAACGATTTATAAAGCATCTTCGGCGGTGTCCAGACTTTGTGACAAATAGGATAGCAATTTGTCGTCTTGATCTACGAGTTCTGCCAGCTTCGCGTAATCTAAATGTGCAACTCGGAAACCCAATTTCCTAACTTGTCGTTTTCTCATTACCTGCGGCCCTATCAAGAACCGCGTATTCCAGCAAAAGTATTCGGGCAAATAGATTAGAATCGCAGTATTGACGTTTCGCTTTTTATGTAGGTTTAAATTGAACACTGGCGTCGACTTTAAGAGCGGATGTACAAGAATATCCAAAATATAGAAGTTTATGAGAGGCAGCCTGCTCAAAACCACACTCCTGCTTAACTTGTGCTCGCCGCCTACCAAATGCGCCAGTGGTTTGTGTATTTTATTAATAATACCCCTGATTCTCATATCTAAATTTAACGACTTCGTGTTTCTGTCTAGATTAATCGGGCTGCCACGATAATCTTTGCATTCCAACGACATGGTCGCGTCGAATAATTTTAATTTGTTTTTCAAGTGATTGACGATAGGCGCGTCCCTTTGCGTTTGCAACCTGTTCATAAGATACGAACTGAAAACCTTATCCAAAAGCTTAATGGGATATCTCTCAAGATATGTGCAAGACAGAAGAATGTCTAAAGCGTCGTTTAGCTTCAAATCTGAGAATCTTGCAGACATCACCTCGTCGAACATTTTCCAAAAGTTGGTCGAATCCGGTGGTTGTAGATTCAATAATCCAAATGGCGCGAGAATGGGAGACAATAACGTAGGCGGGATTTGCGTTCCATGTCTTATAAAATATTTTCCACATTCAGCGAGAACATACGGATTTCGAATTCGTAAATCCTTGCAGTAATCCATGATGGAGGCGATTAAATGAGGATCTTTCATTTCGGTACCTTTGCTCGTTACGTATCTCACCAACGCTTGTTCTATATTTTCATTGACATATTCCTTCGTGTGCAAACCGCCAATAAAATTGACGAGATCTTTCTCGGTAGAAGTGGTCATACTCACGTTCGCCCATTTACTAGCACTCGATAGACATTCTTGCGAGGACTCTTTTCCGTAGAGGCAGTTCAGTATACTTGCCATCTGCGAACCGGTCAACTTTAACCACTGCTCCGATAGTTTCTTTTCCAAAATGATTTGTACCATATTTTTACTTCGCTGGAAATACTTGAGCGATCTGAATAACGGAACCAGTAGATCTGGTTTAATATCCTGCTCCCTACATGCCAGACCTACCCACAACATGTCTATGCAGTTTCTGTATTTGGAGTTTCCATAATTAACCAGAATTCTCACCGCTCTGATTAACTGCGACATGGTGAGCTCGCCGTCTGTGGCTCTAATCATGACTTCATTACACATCCGGTCCTTATAAATATTTGTCGAAGGACTAAATCTGTCTCTCTTTAGCGCCTTTAGCCCCTGTAATATTGTCTCGCTGTCTTGGCTTTTGACAATCAGACTTACAAGTTGTTGCAATATCATGTCTCTATTGATAGTCTCTGCAGATGATTGAGCGTTCGACGAGATTTTTCGGTACCGGTTCCATTCGCTTTCCAACTCTATCATCTTCCTTAAACTTTGGAGCGCTATCCGGCAATTTATCTCATTGGCGATCTTGTTCTCCAGCATGGAATAAACTCTTTTATCCGTCTTCCCTGAGTTTATTGCATCCAGAACCTGTTCCACGTCCGTGTTTTTAAGACGTTCGATATCAGAGCAGTAAAGAATCGCCGTACCTTCATCGGTTTCTATACTAATAGTATTTTTTAAAGGCCCATTTTTCATCACGCTCGTACCGATAGAATAAGGGATACTGTCCTTACGACATATCGCGGGTTTCTTAGTTTTATTTGACGATTCAATGGTCCTCCGTCTTTGTTTGTCGAGGAGAGCTTCGATGCTGGTGATTTTCTTGACTATTAAAGGAACTTCTTGTATGCGCGCACCTTCTTGTACGAAGATGTTCGTCTGCGTCAACTGTATCTCGTGATCGCACGCTTTGGATTCGAAATACCTCTTTTTAAATTTAAAAATCAAACGGGAAGAATGTGCGAATGCTCTCGCAGAGAAATTTCCCCGGCTCGAAAGTATCATCTATAATAGCAATTGCAAATACAATCAGAACGTGTTGTTTCCCTAATAAAGGGATTTTCTTCTTTTTACCTTTCTGCATTACATTGCAAGCTTTATATATTCAAGATTCAGTAATTAATAATTTCTTCAAGAAACGTTCAAAGATTCTTCTCGATCTTCATGCTTGTGTCACGGTAAAATAAAATATTATAATCGTAAGGAGAGAATAATTGCTTTTAATTATTTTTTTAACGCGTGTCACATTAAATATAAAATTTAAAATAATTGATGTGTATATTATAACCCAATAAAAAGTTGTCAGAAATATACCGATGTGGCGACGTGTATGATTCCACAAGTCGACCAGCTGATGGCGACACTGATTCTTTCAAGCAATCGATATGCGATATAAATAACAAAAACTAAGCTTACAAAAGCTCCATTCTTTTAACTATGGTAACTCAATGCGATTTTTATAGTATATTGTTATATATATTAATTACATTGTACTCTAAATGCACTCCTCGATATCATCTAACTACACAAAGCTTGTCTACCATTCTCTCTCTCTCTCTCTCTCTCTCTCTCTCTCTCTCTCTCTCTCTCTCTGCATTTAGAATGACAAAATTTATTACGGGGGAACGAAAGAAAACCGATATACTCACCACTCGCATATCGCCGGATACAAGTGTTTAAGATCCACCCAGAATCTACGACAAAAAAATTCGTAATTATATAAATTGTTCATAACGGTCACATGCTATGTTTTTATTTTAATTTTCCTCATCACTTAATACTTACTCGTCGATACCATCGAAAATCGTCTCGCGCGTTGTCAGTCCGCTGTCGCTGTTTTTGCCATTCTGCAATGCGCAAAGGAGAGAAAAGGAACGACCGTAAATCGTAATCAGGTTTGTCGTGGTTTGGGCAACACAGCAATGTACACAGCAACGTGCGAGCGGAATATCGTGCAGGTCAAAGTAAAAGCAAGCCTTACGTAATTTGGATTCAAGTCAGAATAGAGAAAGCAATCCCCATCCGGTCGGAGGCGAAACAAACGTTTTCTGTGCCATTGATTTCTATGTCCGCGGAAGGGTAACGTGCGTGATAAAGTTACGTATTTCACTTGGAATGATAACGTCCGCATAAATTCTTAATGCGTCATGCATTAATTAAGCGATTAATCGGCACGTTATATTATGCCGCAACGCCGCATAATACTCGAGTCTGAAATATCAATATTTTCTCAATATGTGATAATTTCCAATTCTATTCGCTTATGTATATGATAAGTAGGGTATACAAGTTTTTGTGCAAATTATACGTGCTAAAACGGTTTTTTTTACATATGCTATATTTTGCATGTAACAGCTTCTTGCGCAAAGTTGATTTTTGCATAGTACACGTCGAATTATACACCTGCGTAATGACGCTAGCGAGCACTTTTTTGCGCACGCTTGCGATATTGGAGAGCATTAATCGGTTTTCGCTGAGGAATAAAAAAACGTTCGATCCGCTAAATAGCGAATACCACGCCGCGAATGTGTTTGTCAGCGTTTGTTGTGTCGGATATTGCAAAAGACCGCGCGACGTGTCGCATAAAAATATGCAGTAGCAATACTGTGTTTGCAATGTAATGATAATTAGAGTCGCGAGTGTGTGGTCGGTCTGCGAGAAACAAGTGTTTATCAATGCTGAGAACTAGTATAAAGTTGTTACGGCAGCGAACTATTTACCTTACCAGGCCCCAGCAGATTAAACGTGTAATTATAGCACGTGTATAACATTGCAGCATTTGATAGCGCGATATCGCATGGCGTGTCGCGGCGGAAATACAAATTTATTATAATTTATGCTCTCCCTTATATCTATTTGCATCTTGAAAGAATTTTTAAGCTTTCTCATCAGCAAATTTCGAATGGCATTTTTTGTATCATTTTATAAAGGTCAAACGCGGTAACCTCCGTCATCTATCTTTATAATTAGATATTTTATTCCGCGGCACACACGTGCGCGACTATATCTCTGCGAAGATACGTCGGTTCATGTATGCTACCGCTAAGCATGAAAGGTTGCATTGTGACTAACCCGTCGTCGATTATATACCCGTGCCTATTTCTGCTGAACGCTCGAACGAACCTCAGCTTTAATCCTGACCACCGCGGGGATCATGATGTAACGCCCTGTGACCGTATACGGTTCCCAAACTTGTCTCATTTGCCATGCAGATTATTGCAGATACCACGTATCTCGTAGTCTATCGGCAATCATAAATTTCTAAACCGATACTGATCGAACGACTGCATGCGCGACGACAAGACCGTGGAGGTAAAGGAATTTTAACGAGTTTCGTGCATATGCAATAATTAATCGTGCACGGAAATATCAAGCTTAACTTTAACAAATTCTTACAAATTTCAACGACAGGTTTTCAAGATATACGTATAATCGGACGTATAAAAGGAACGATTTTGCTGAGATATTTTAAGATTTAGATGGACACAGATCTGAAAATAATTTTGTGGAAAACTCAAGCACGATGAGTAATACTGCAAAAAGTTTTGACATTCTAGCAACCAATTTGCGCGCCCTATATAATAATTTTAATAATCCATTAAATTATTTTCAGTTCTAACTAAATTTTTAGATTCTTCAGTAAAATTGTTCTTTCCGTGTATATTTCGTTTGAAAATCGAATTTAAAAATCGAAAACAAACGAAATTCAAGATTTTGTCACAGTCCTTTATAAAATATACCATACCATAAAAGACACAATGATCTATACACGTGCACGACAAATACGTCGATTTTGGTATAGTATTATTCCGACCGTTATGAATCATTTTGTTTCCATTCGTGTTTATCAACCATTAAATTAGCTTTGTCATGCATGAATATCGCATTGTCAAGTGATAATCGGCTTGGCAAGCTGCATTGTTTGCAAACAATATTCAACGGTATAATTAATGATTAAATACCAAGGATGTAATTTAATATTAATGATTTGACGTCTTTAGAATAACAGTAATTAATTATCACCTAGTTTCATGTTATTATACATATAATATATACCAAATACGTTGATTGTATAATTTATACTTAAAACGGAAACATTAAAAATGCGAGATGCATATTTCAATCGCATCGCAACTAAAAATATTTGATTTCATGTATATTTTAAATTGTATGACTGTTACATTAATCTTTAAAAATAAACCAGACGATTAAATGTCGAGTTACGCGTTCCTCTAAAATAAATGTTAAAAAAAAGTTCTCGATTATATGAAACGTTGCGTCAGTATTATATTTATTGTAACAAAACGCAGACTGGTTCGGTTTCGTGAACAAATTGATAAAATCATTTATTATAATAAATTTATTATAATAAAAAGGTAAGATATTAAAAATAAGTGCGACACGAAAGTTTTACGGATTTATTGCAACTCTTTGTTTTGTCTATCCGAAAACATGAGCCAAGATATTAAATAACGTGAAATCTCGAAGTGTTTCGTGAGAAAATTCCATGATGCCGATCTCGATTTTACACATGTTGAACGTTCTCACACATTTCAGAATAATGCAAGAGGTTGTGATTGCCTTGCGGCAAATACCGTATGTTGTTCTATTTATTATTAATGTCCGTTGTCTCTGCACGTTTCAGCAAAATAACATTTTCCGCGAAGACATTAAATATTGATTTTTCCCAACGAGTTTTGCGGCAATTCGATTTATTGAGCGACACTGGAAATAGAGAGAAGATTCAAGGCCGGAGTCTACGTGGCACTGCTAGAAACTACTCATCAGCGTCTATGTGCTAACACACAGACCAGTCTGGAGTACCGGTAAACAGTAGAAATAACACGAAACTCATCTCGAGTCCGCATGCCAAAGATAGTCTTGCTGAATAAAATATCTCGATATTAAACATTTTGCTTCGTCAGTGCTGGCTGATGTAAATAACCACCGTGATGTTATTTCGGGAAGTTTCGACGAATTCGTAGAAACGAGTGTAGAGAATAGCCGAATCGATTTTCAATAGCCAGCGATATGGACAACAGTTTAAATGACCTGTCTCATAACTATTGTGGAGTATTAACGACATATACGAGCTTGTGTTTTCGATCGAGCTAATCGCGCAAACACTGACAACTCTACGTCAATTTACTTTGACGGGATGAGTAACGTGCGTTATATACAACACAATGAGCGCATCTCAATGAGCTCAAGTCGACCAATAATCGCGCGTTACGATTCCTGGAAAACACCACCGTTTCACCGCACGAGAGACATCGTGAATTTCCTGGTTTCACGTAAACCATGCGAACGTCTCTGGAATCGCTTAATGCGCACCGCGCGGGATCGCAAAATGCTCTAAATTGCCTCAAATTGACTTAAATTGCAAGATCCCGCGCGTAACCGGTATATCAGTAAAACTAGTTTCGCGAATTTGCCGAATATCTTTACTATCGCAACGCACAGGTTGTTTACATCACGATAAAAATTGCAAAAAATAGCCATAAAAATATTAAGTATGTGGTAAAAATTGCACATGTTTCTATACTTCGTATTTTCCAAGATAATTAATGCTTTTGTTAATAACGATAATTGTACAGCTATTATAAACTACTATATCTCACAATAACGTTATCGCGAGAGCTAATACGACTTGCATAGTTTTTAAAAATATTCTAGACAAGAACTATTATGACTTGCATAATTTTCAAAAATATTATAGACAGAAAGGAAATATATGGAAATTAAATTTAAGAAATTACAAAATCTAAAGTATCTGAACATTTCTTAGATACTAAATGTATCTGTAGATATCTGAATAAGAATCATAAGATGTCATCTTGTCATTTTTGATACGAATACAAATAGAACCTCTTTGTTCGAAGTCTCCTATTGTCCGAATAACCTCTATTTGAACACCCTACTATTCGAGCGGTCTATTATCCGAACAGAATATCTCCTTATAGAATACACCCCTCCTCTCTCTCTCTCTCTCTTTCTATTGAAACAACTATACTTCCTGCAGAAGATATGAAAGATAGATATCAGCTAACGGGAAACGTCAATACATATGTGTACAACTGTGGCTGAATTAAATAGAAAAAAAGAAAAGAACTTTAAACTTTAACTAAAAATCTACTTGTGATCTTGGAAAATTACTTTCTGGAGTAAAGCGCTTTTTATCGACCAACTTATTAACAATACGAATTAACTGTGTATTCCTATGTGCCGAGAGTATTTAAAAGTTTAATGCGGTTTCCTTAAAATGGAGTATGAAGTTTAAGTCCCGCATTGCCGGTTGCAATCGATACGAGGCCGGCCGTGTCTTTTGGACTTCGTGACGCGAAATCTATTTGCGGCGGCGCGCTATCAGATAAGCGTCCCACGTAACGTACTTGTAATCTACGGTTCAGGTCGCTCGTAATATCTGCGGTCACCCAGTTACGTTGTCATTGATGCACCGCGGCTAGGGACAAATTGTTGCTCGTTAGATAGCGACCGGTTGAAAAATTTATCGGCCGTTTTTCATCCGAACGCGATATCTATGTCACAACGGAGCTATGTAAATCGTAAATCGGTTGTGTCTGCTGACAGGTTGCAGGCACGAGGTCGCAGATAGAACAAATACTCTGCGTTATTATAGTCCCGTCGTTTAACATGTCATCAGGCTTCTGGGTAAAAGTGTTACACACGCTATCGTGTCATTTCTTCTTTTATAAACTGCGTGTGTCTCCGGCTGCGTTGCCCCGCTATTTATATTTTCTCCACCGCGATTTTCTAAACTATAAAATGGATCGAGAATAAACTGATTTAAATCAGAGTCCAGACATGTAAAAGCAAACTGTGTAAAACGGAAAATAAATATGAGACGTCAAACAAAGCATAAATCGTCTGTCTTCCTCCGCCACCCCAACTACTCTGTTTGTCCTCGGGAGGAACGGTAAAAAAATATCCCGAAGTGTGCGTGTATACTTGCATACATGAAGTATTTGACAAACGAACGTGTCGCGTAGAGCTAGGCATAAGGATTGCATTCTGGGATTCTGCTAAATCCACCATAATTCTAATCCGCGTAGCAACAGGGCGGCATTTAAACGCGCGCGCACGCACGCGGTATTTCGCACGGGAGGGTATTATACGGCCGGATTTTTGCGAGTCCCATCTGTGCAGCGCGTACTGCACAGAGAACAGGACTGGTAAGTCATCCCAGGCAACGTCAGACGATGCCCCCGACTCGGCAAACATTCGCCGAGTCGTGACAAATGCCGCGTCGCGTCAGCGCGGCGTCGTGCGAATGACGACGACGAGTCTCTAATTGGAGGTGACAATGCGACAAAAATTCACGTACAACGCGCTCGCATTCATCAAATGTTTGGTAAAGGAGAGCGTCCGGGAGTCACACATTAAATACAGGCGGAGAGTCTCGCAAAACCAGACCGACCGACGCAACTTTCTCGACACATTGTAGAGGCAGACAGTCGCGAAGGAGGCGAAGGTAAACGTCACGAGGCATGCCGCGGTGAATCGCCTTATTGCCGGACACACACATGCACATGGAGAAGGGTGCTCAACTTGGGGATTCACTCAGCAACTCGATCCGTTTTCTCTTTGTTTATCAACGACTATAGGTATGTCGCGCGCGTTAGCAGCTAGAAACAAAATAATTTGAATGAAAGACGGAGGAAAAATTGCATAATCGGCATTGTAAAATCGCGATCGTTCTTAAGTCTGTACTATCCCCAGATTGAGTACTCTCTCCTCTACCTAAGGAGAAGGCAAACAGGAAAGCAGCGAGACCAGTAAGCGTCCATCTGTTCCCAGGCGCGACTTACCAGCGTAAGCAAGGCTCGCGCTGACTTTTCCTTCAGCACGGACGCAATCTCGTCGGTATAATGAGTCTCGTCCACGCCGTATCGTTCCTTGAAGTCGTCCAGAGTATGCAGCTTGCCCTGCCAAATCGCGTACTCGGGCGGTAACTTCGGCACGAACAGGATCGAGGCACCGGTGTTCACGTCGATAGCGCCGTAACAGCCTGGCTCCTCCACGCCGAAGCACCATTGAAAGAACGACTCCTGATAAAGAGAACAAATCAAGCTATATACGAGCTGCGAAAGAGTACGGAAGTTGCAATAGCAATGCTGAATAATAGATGGGCCTCGGAAGAAGAACGTCACGTAATAATAGCGACGCAATATCATCTCTTTAAATAACTAACTCTAGAAATAGTCTATAACAGCATGACAGTGTATATTACTATCTAATGTACAAATACTTTCAACCGTACGCAAATGTTACAAATAGAAACGTAATTGTATCACATAATATAATAAAAATTATAAAACGTAAATAAAAAGCCCGTAAAGATAACAACGGAATAATAAAGAATGAAAAAGGTATATATGCGATAAATGTTTTTCTTTTATTGCAAAATCGATAACCGCTTGCGTAATCGAGGTGAAGACCGCGACGAGACCGACGCGACGAGGGGAACGTCTACAGCGGCGATATTTACGATTATTTCCACGCATTCCCGTTCCCGGAGATGGGTACCTTTCTCGAAATCGAATGTCGCGGGGACTTATTCCTCCCCGACTTCTTCCTCCGTGCAAATAGGTCATCACGCGATATTACGTGAGAAATCGATGCTGCCTCGAACGGCGCACGCCGAGTATTCCGACCGAGTGTTTGAGAAGATACGTTGATACCGCCAGGGCCACGTCATCGAGTCGATGCCCAGGTACCAGTATTACCAGTCGTCGAGCTCCGGTCGTCAACGAGATTTTTCTCGACTTCGAATAGACGACGTTTCACAATCGTGCGAAGCGACGTCCTAGAGCGTCAGTCTCCTTTAAGGATACGGATCGCCGACTACGACGAACGGAATTTCTCTTTGCTTTCAATAGTCGAGTCTTTTGTGTTTCTATCTTCTTTTCTTGTCTTGAACGCGATAAAAATACTACAGCGGATTCTCCGTGGCGATCTCACGCCCGGTCGGGTCTTCAATTCCCTCGGAGGCTTCGAAAAAGCTTGTACAGGAAACAGGATCACGCGAGTGTGTCCGCGCCGGCTTCCCCTTCGCCCGTGATGGCCGAAGCGGAAATGCCGTTCTTAGTTTCCACTGTTCGGTGCCGTTTTTATCAGTCGAACCGCCGAGGTCGCACCGCTCAAAGGCGTCTTTAAAGATCTTCCCACCTTTTTGTATTAAA
Organism: Trachymyrmex cornetzi; assembly: GCF_001594075.2. Lineage (NCBI taxonomy): Eukaryota > Metazoa > Arthropoda > Insecta > Hymenoptera > Formicidae > Trachymyrmex > Trachymyrmex cornetzi. Next base: position 484,065 of record NW_017299509.1, read on the forward strand.
ATCCTGGACTTTTCTGGGATATATGCAGGTCTGAGTGCAGGTCAAAACATTTTTTGGACTCAACGACAATAAAACGATTAAAACTATTGGAGATTTAAAAAAAAGAAAACGAAAAAATAAACGACATTATAGTCTCCGGTCGACACCAACTAAAAATAACATAATTAATGTTATTTCACACTCAATGACGCAACAATGTAATTTATGTAACACCGCGTTCAACAATATAAATGTAATATTACTTCATGTTTTATATTATATTTATATAATTCTTAAGTGTAATTATAACATTGATCTTAGTCACTTTTAGTTTGTATTGACTGGATATATCTTAGAATCATTAAAATAATATATATCTCCTTTTTATTTTAATTAATCCTTTGTGACTCATCGGTTTATACAAGCTGGCTGAGTCTACGCTGGTTTCAATCAATTCGTTGATAAAAATAATATTTTAGTCCTACTTTGAAGAGCGTATGAGAAAAGTATGGATGGATGAGTGAGGTAGAAAGAAGTAGGAACAATGTAAACCAAGTCCCATTCTTGGTTTTGTAAATGTGTGCTGAAGAGAATAAAAAATTCTTCTTCTTCTTTTATTACTACTTTAGACCTGAATGGCATTTTTACTTACAAATAAGTTTTCTCTAAATGAAATTTCACACACCATCAGTATTAGTAGACTGTTGAACAAACGGAATAATCCAGGACTAAAAAGAAAGAAGTGTATACGGTCACATATGGGGAAGGAAAGAGAGAGAAAAAAAGAAATACGGCAGGTGCAGTTGCGAAGAGAACGGATCTACTGTACATATATACCTGATGCTACAATATCGCATCTTTAGCGACATTGGCGGAGGCAGCATCGCCGCCGCCGTTGCCATCGTCGCCGTGGTGAGTTCCGAAAAATCCGGCAGATCGGAATTCCAAGGGTGAAGCGATGAGAAATGAGCCGAGCGAGTCCGTGCGAGTCGTAACGCGTTGCGCCTTGTTGTGTTTGGGTTCAAGAGTTGGGCCATCTCACTCTCTCCGTCTCTTGGTCGCTCTCGGGCTCTCATTTCCGTCCGATGCGGAGAGAGAGAGAGAGAGAGAGAGAGAGAGAGAGAGAGAGAGAGAGAGAGAGAGAGAGAGACGAGAACGGGGACGAGGGAGTAAGAGAGTGAGAGAGCATCTTGAGAACGATCAGCCATCAGGTCAACGTGCTCTCGGCACAGCCAGCAGGTATTATCTTAAAGAAGTTCTGTGTATATATAGATATATACAGCAGCACGATAGAACGTGTATCTCGCGAACACACTGGCAGGGATAATATCTATTACTTTGCCGCAACTGTTTTATATAATAAAGCGTTAACGAACGATTTTTTATAGACTTTCTTCGCGAATCTTTCTCGCACCTTCTATGAAATGTTCCTAAAAATCACAATAATTTTCTTTCTCTTTTCTCAAAGTGTAATTTTTAAAATACTATTTATACTATTTTATTAATTTATTGAATTATTTAAGAACTGTTATCATTATCATCGCTGATTCGCCAAGAGTGGCGCATGTATCAAACGGACAGCCAAGAACACATTGAGAATACGACGACGGCAGATTAATGTACAGCTGCGTTAAGAAAGAATCCGGCGACGAAAGGGTTCCGTATTGATCGCAACATCATGCAACAATAGCACCGCAATATCGAATTCAGCACGAGTACGTCGTTTTAACTGTCGAGTGAGCGGAGCGAGCGCTGCGCACAAAGCAACGAGTAGTGCACGCTATTCGCCAAATTAGAAACTGGAACACCACCTTGATTGCATGCATGCGGGATGCTCCGCAGAAGCACCGGATGTACCAGTCGTGAATCCAACAAATTTCCCATCGACTCTTTTCTCCAGAAATTGTCTGCGAAATCTGCTGTTATCCTACTTTTAATCTTTGTCGTTAAATCTTCCTAAAATAAGAACATGAATTACATTAGTGTCGATTTCTTAGCTCAAAATTGCAGATGATAAAATTAAAAGATCCAAACAGGAGCAATTGATTAGATCTAGGCTTAAAACTAGTTTATTAAAACATCGAGAAAGGATTAAAACTGGTTATTTATTAATATACAATGAAGCAACTATACTAAGTCTTCTACGTTCTCCATGTATTGTATATGTATATTAATATAAATAACTAGTTTTAATCCTCTCTTGACGTTTTCATAAACTAGTTTTAAGCCCAGATCTATTCAAATGCTCGTGTTTTGACCTTTCTACCAATTTTATCATAAATTACATTTCTCCATTAAGACCGCTGAAACTAATACTTGGAAGTGAATGGATGAAGATATACAATTCTCTCTAAGCTCATAAACTCGGCGCAAACGTGGCTTGAGAGGATTAACAATGACGCAAGCGTAGCACAAATTCGAGCTGCTCTGGGACATCTCGAGATAATGTTCACGTTATAAAGACTATAGCGTATTAAAAAACAAGACGTAATCAGCAAAAGTGAAATAGGAAATATCTTCCAGTCGTGATCGAGTGCTATTCTTGTTTGTGAATTTACTTCGCTCAAGTTCCGTTTTTTTCGCGAGTCAACCGCAAAGATATCATCTTCATTGCATTTATAATTTCTATTTTTTCTCCGTCGTACGAAAATTTACCGTATGAATTTACCGTAAAGTAGAATGATCTCGTAGACGAGCAGTAATTTGGGTCGAATTGTGTAGCCATGTTTAACGCTGAGTACGCTGAATGCAGATAATGATTATCAATCCGTGATAAAATACTGAATGCAACATACATCAGATTAGAACCGAAACGTAGTTACTTAACTAACTGAACGCCTTATGAATTACATGTTAATTTATGAATTAAAGAATAAGTTATACATATATGTAAAATGATGAAAAGTTGGAAACATTATTTTTAGATGTTAACGATAGCTCAGTGACCTGAACGAACAAATTCTGAGCAATGTAAGCGGTTAGTACCTGCACACAAAGATTGCTCGCTGAGCGTCGAATACAATCGGCTCGAGTTCTACCACATATATTTCACATGGGAACGCAGTCAGAATATATTTTAACATATGCACCTGGTACGCTCAGCAAAAATTTTTTCGCGCTTATTCTCTCATTAAATAAAACGAGTTTTTAAATGTAGAAAGACGTGAAATGTAAATAAAACATGAAAATATCGCTCATTTGCTACAACAAAAAATTAGTTCAAATGTTTTAATCCATTAAACTTTTATAATTTTAATTTTGAAATGTAATTTTGATGTAAAAATTAATTGTGAATGAAGCAAAGTATATTAAAAAATTTTTTTCACTTTTCTTTATATTCTTGTTCTTTTTTGCAAACGATTAAAAAATAACAATTTTTTTATTGTGTTGATGTAAATAAGAGATATATGCAAATAAATAGAAGATATATTATGTGCGCATGTGTTTAAGTCGTTAAATGAGTGTTTTAGCGTAGCCAAGAAATAGACGGAACAAAATTTTACTTTGCCGCACAGTGAAAAATTCACGGTCAATCGCTAAACAAAGCGCGGCTTTGGAGCACGAACGGATGAACGGAGCGGCCGGTATGTTTTTGTAGAGTGCCGTCCGAACGGTACCTCAGTTCTAGTAAAGCGGGTTTTAAAGGCAATCTGCCAGAGCATTCGTCTGCACGCCAGGAGCGTGTCTCAACCGGATCATCGCGTCGATTTTCGGTTCGTGCTTTGATGAGAACGTGTTTTCGGTGATGTAAATGCAGCGGAACTCTATATACCAGAATAGTCCAGTGGAGCGGTTAGTTATTCATGCGAGGCGAGAGTTCATAAACTTCCAAACATAGAGCTACTCCTGATAGAAATCTCCCTGCCATTCTGCTGCATTATTATCGCCACGCATTGTTACCACGGAAATTAAATTAATCTCAGAAAATGTGAGAGTTCAGAGGAAGAAACGCAGGTCACTGCATTATACACAAATAAAAATAAATAAATAAAACAAAGTAGAATATCATATTGAAGGACAAAATCGTATACTCTTAGAAACATGCGCGCTCTTACTTTGTAAGACTTCCACGATATTTATCATGCGATAAAACACGCCAGATAATAATATTTGGTTTTCGCATCTCGTTAAACCTGATACCAGTCAGACTGTACCGAGTGAGAGCTCCCAAAAAATTTTATTACAATGAATTACAAACAAGTTAATGCAACGTAAACACTTTTTTCTTGGTGCTTAATTAATTTTTTATCGTTTGTTTTCTTCAACTTCATGTTATTTTTCAACACATGGAATAGATATTCTAATAATAAAAAGCACAAAAGTTTTCCTTTGATATATAATAATTATTCGAATGTCAATGTATTTTCCCGCAAAGCATGTTAACTAATTCCAGCATATCATAAGTGTGCACATTCATCATGCCAATCTTATCGATGACTAATTAGCCAATATGCGTTTCGTACCAGTCGTCGCAGTGGTGATAAACAATTCCAGTTCGGCGAATTCATTTCGCAACTGTATTCCTTCGCGCGGTTTTACTATCTCCTTGGCGAAATAAATCTAATTAACTTTCTCACACCGATGGCAACTACTATTAAATACCTTGCAGCGAAGTTCAATTGTCTTTACGGTCGTTACTCCGGCAGGGACGTGCGATAAATAGTCGTAAAAGTCGGACCACGTAATTGCGGTTAAATCTTCGAAATTCCTCCGTCAGTCACGATCGTGGAGTTCTTTTACACGGTGTTTCTGAGAGATCAGACAAGGAAAAGCGAGCTTTTCTTTTTTTTCATCGTGATTCGCATTATTCTTTTATGGACAAATTTTTTTATTAAAAAAATTTCTTTCGATACTACCGAACTTCGGAATTTAAAATTTGTATTTAAATGCAAAATTAAAATCCAAAATTGTGTACCGTCTCCATAAAATAGAAAAAAATTTTTCGCACGTTCTATCCGAAAAATTTAGATCTTGCATACGTTGGCGTTTTAAAATAACCAAATCAATTACATTTCCATCAGTGTAACAAAGAGCATAATATAATAGCATGTAAATACGCACCTGTCTGAAAGGCCACGCTATGTCCGTGTCGTTAAAGGGAACTTCCACGCCACCTTGAAGAACGATGAAAGTGCCTGGGGTCCAGCGGGTTTCATTCGGTTTTGCTTTGAGACGTGAGACGAGTCGTTGGCGATTATCGCAAAAAAGGGACATGGGCACTTTTAAGGTCTCACTTCTCCGCCAAAAGTGAGGTTTTCTGTTGCATCTAAAATTACGATTCTTGGATTAGTAAAATATTATGGAAAAACGATTGCACACATTAATAATCTAATCAATTACATTAATAAGAAATAAGAATGTTCCAATTTCATATTGAAGCTTTAACGCTACCCTGAATTCCGAGTTATTACTGAAAGTCATAAATAAAAATAAGGCACTGAATAGAATCTGAGTCTGACGTTACGATACGCTGTTCGCAAATAATTACTTTGCTTCCGATAGTATCACTAAAACTTTCTAAAAAGAAAGTAACCACACGTTTATTGCTCCATCCATTTAGTTCATCAATGCCTCTACTTTTACAGCGGCCTTAGAACAGTAATATTTAGGTGACTCATAAGAATTACATCATAAAAATGATAAAGCATCATCGTGTTCATAGGAAGGTCTTAGATAAAAAATTTCAAAGCGAGAATACAAAACAACTGATGCATATAAAACAATAAAATTAACGCACAAAGTACTTTACGTACAATTGAATTAATCCTGATGTTGTGCACGTCTTGAGATTTTTCTTGCGCCGATTTGTCGCGGTTTCGATTTGAATAAATTTCGAACAAAGATGATTCAACGTGCGAGAAGATGAAAAAACGCGTAAAACAAAACGACCGGTGACTACACTATTTTTAATTAGCATATTTGTTTAAAAACAACACAATTTCAACAGATAGAATCTGAAACGTTTATTTATCAGCTAGAATTTTTTGAAAGAATATTACTCGTTTTTATTAAAAAATTTTAATAATTATATTTCTATATCATAAGGATTTTTCCAAGAAAAAGATACATCTGAGGATTTTTCAAAGAAAAAGTTATATCGCTATATTACTGAATGAGGATCGCGTTTCAGTGATGAAAGAACGAAGGCTCTTCGTGACGTCTGTAATAAGATCGCGCGTTGTAAGACAACATGCTCGATATTTGGCGTCTAGTAATTACACAGTATGAGCATAAATAGAACACTCGAGACGCGACGTGTATTCTCACAAAGGAGCGAGAGAGAGAGAGAGAGAGAGAGGTGGTTTCGTGCGGCCTCGCGTATACGTATTCGGTTCGTATTTTAAGCCGTGTCATTGGACGACTCGCGTCTCTTGACTGACACAATTCTTGTTCTACTATATATTCCCTCGAGACGAAACGCGTGACGGCGAGCACAGGAAACTTAGAGCGTGCTAACGAGATACACGCGCGGTAACGTGTACACCGGACGCTATACTTAACCCTCTACAACCCCATGGTATAGTCGCTGTCGCGCGCACGTTTAAGCTTCCCTAAATTCCGCACGTACACTAATTTAGCCGCACAGCATCGCGTGCATCACTTTTAATGTCTACTCGAAAATTATATTTAACCTGGCAGTGACGACCGAAGAGCGAAAGAGAGAAAAACAGAGAGAGAGAGAGAGAGAGAGAGAGAGAGAGAGAGAGAGAGAGAGAGAGAGAGAGAGAGAGAGAGAACGTGTACATAACTATAGATACGTTTACAATTCGATGTTATAATATTGGTTTTCCTTGACGCGAATGACGTTGTACGTAAACAAGAAACGTACATTTGTAAATTGCTTAATTATCTTTATCTCTATTCGGAATTTTAATAACGTCGGATGTAGATGGAGATAAATAGATACAGCGTTTATTAATTAGCACTCTAGATATAAAAAATGACTAATTAAAAAAAATTGAAAAAAAAACAATAACGAAATAATAATAATGCAAAATAAGAATAAAAATACAAAAATGAAAACAACAAAGACAAAAATTATAAATAAGCGAGGGAGAAATAAAGGGAGAGATAATTGATTGATATCATATAAAATAATAAAAAAATAATAATATATGTTAATGATAATAATAATTGTGACATAATAATAGACAGAAAGAGAAAGAGAGAGAGAGAGAATAATTATATATATTAAGTACTATGGAATATTCTCCTCTCAAGCGCTGAAAACGGAGAGAGAAAGAGAGAGAGAGAGAGAGAGAGAGAGAGAGAGAAAGAGAGAGTTACTACTTGACATTGGACAATACGTTCTGGTCGCGAAAGCAGTGAAAACATCGCGGATCAGACGTGCAATCAATGTCTTCTATTAGCTTCACGCTGTTGTCAACTTTCCTTGAGTTTACGTACTTAAATACATTGCCGTAAAAATATACCCGATAAAAATTCCGAGTGAAAAAAATTCCACGAATAAAGCATTCCAGACGAAACAATCGCAAGTCCATAGTCGTACATTAATTATTAACTTCGTTCCGTCTGATGGACTGCATAAATAAAATTCGCACCAATATCGAGCAAACTGCGTTCGATATGAATTTCTTACATAGATAAAATAAACACAAGTGAAAAAAATTACACATCAGCTGAATAAGCAGCGCGATGAATTCGTTCCATGAATTATTATTTTCCGAAATGTAACGTCTTAAAACGTTGCATGTAAGACAACGTTACGTCATCTTTCCCACTAAAGGGAAAAATTGACTTTGGTTATCTAATCACAGTGAGCAAAAAGATTACGTAGTTTTCCTTGACGATGCTGATTTACTTTACGTCGTTTTGCTTGGCGTTGCAACAATCTTTTTTTTTTTAGTCACGTTATAATCGTGTATACTCTTATCATGCGACGTGTAAACAGACAAATAACAGCATTGTTTATCAACGAAAAAGACAAAACGTGCCAGCTTAATGTTACATAAAAACGTCAGTACTTGAAAAAAAAACACGGTAGAAATGGTGCGACTCAAAATTTAGGGGCTCGCAAACAACGGCGATAACGACCCGCCGTTTTGTTTGCCGTAAGTACGATACGACGTACATAATATCACATGACCGCAACTGCGAAAAGAAAAAGTTAGATAGTACCTTGAACCTCGTTCTACTCCAGTTACGTCATCGAGAAACAGACTGGAGCAGAAGCAGCAGGTTTTCTGCTCCGAAATTTTGGAGCACCGGCAGATATTTAATAATATACCCTGCTAAATTTATAATATCAAATTATACCCAATTCAAACTAATTTTAATCATCTCTACAGGTCACCACTGCTCAATGAAATTAACCAACTAAAATAATGATATAATAATTTAATTCAAGAAAATGTATCGACTCAATGTTTTCATTCAAATTATAAATATTTTGGTTCATTTATTATTTACTAAATAATCAAATTAATATGGACAATGTTTATGACTTAATATTTAACTCAAGTGCTATCATTGTTACTTTGATATCTAATAGTATATTTATAATACACGTATTTATTTTACATTTTTTATAAGCAAATGCAATTTCTCTAAATATTGAGTTACATTGGGACTCAATCTATCATGCGTCATTTATTGCCTTTAGTTATAACTTATAAAAGAAAAAAGAACAGCACAAGTAACGTGGAATAAAAAATTTTGCAGTAGTTTGAGAAAATAATTCGATTGTAACTTTTGACTCCACTTTGGAAGCGAAACACAGTGAGTTGTTCGAATCAGCGGCCGATCTATAAATAATTCACAGAAAAGTTAAACGCTGATTTCGCGGAAACCGTTATGTAAAGAATACAAAAAGAGAGCTGTGTGTATTTTTAAGAGAGACCACGCTTCTTCCCCCGTCGCTCGTGCGAAACGGCCAGCCACGTGCTTAGCATAATTACGGACAATGCAAACGTAAACAACGCGTCATTAAAGTCCGCATGCAAAGTCGGGCAACCTAGAAACCTTCTTAAGCGGACGTGTTTTCTACGAGGAACTCCGTTCTCCGCGAAATAAAGACACGTCACGTCCGTCAACAAGTGCAGCTACCTGCATGTAGTACAAGCCCAGACTCGTCAATTCATATTTTTCTTATGAAAACGGAACGTGTAATAAACAAAAATATAATTAAGGTTTGCTCCGTAGCTGTTTTCTAATACCACCGCTGTAAGGGAAGAATCGATCAACGTGAGGAGATCTTCAATTATTCTGACCTACTACATGCAATGTTGTTAGCCGCGAGGCTAACTCTTTGTAGCAAGTCCGTCGGCCCAACCCATTCGTTACATCTCGCGCTAGTACTGTTATCAGACAGTCCAAGGGTCAACGCGAATCTAACGGAGCCGCGGACGTGGCTAACCGCACGCATAACCTCAAAATCCGACCAGGCCGGGTCAGGGGGATCAGGGGAGGGAAAGCGAGTTTGACTCGCGGACAAATTGGAAAGAGCGCGATGCCAAGTCGTGAACGAGCTCGCAACTCGCAATTTCGCAATTCGATCCGCGACCTATTCGCTCGAGTATTCCATCGAGCGTCCGTGTTGGGAAATCGCCGTAAACGTTCGCTCACGCAGCTTGAGACCGACGTGATTTCGAAAGGAATTCGATTCCCCGTATCGTAAACACGAGAGAAGAGGATTGGCCTTCCAGCAAGGTTCACAGACCACGATGCATCATCGCATCCTTGTCGTTTGCCAATGTTAAACAAAGATAAAATGATCATCGTGTTACACTGCGTCTCTCGCTGGAAAACACCGGAGATTATTCCGATCCGTTGCAAGTAACGTTCTCGGAGGATCGTTCTTGGCGAAGTGAACTCTCGCCGAAGACTTTGCGAGTCTAAATATTCCCGAATGGAAACGCTCGCACGCAATTAAACCCACTTGCGCGAAGGGCAATGACACAGCGGAAACGCATGAATCATGATGTGTACGTACGAGTCCGCGCGGCTGTACTCCGCCGCCATGTTTGATGTTGCTCGCTTGTAGGTGTTTGTTGCGTGCGCGTCGCTGGCTGTCGTCGAGGTGTGGGTAGTCGACGTCTCGGTGAGCGCGGTTCACATTGGAGTCGACGGGAGCGGTCCAGGTGGTCACTGCGCTGGGCTACCGTGTTTCCAGTTTCTTTATACGCACTATGGATCGCGCGTATCGGCGTTCGTTATCGCGCGCGACGACACAACGATGCGCACATCTGACAGCTCGGTGCTCGGTCATGTGGTCGCCCGAACACGTGGTAGCCGACGCCGGCCGAAGACGGCCGACCGCGCCCGAGACTACCGTAACCCGAACGCGGCGCCGATGACGTGTTTGACGCAATGCTCTTACCGACAAATGCCGATCCAGTAAAATGTTATTTATACCAATTTTACTATAGAAGATACTATAGATTACAAATAGAAGATACTTATAGGCTACGTTACGAATGCGGTCAAAATAAATGTTTTGAAATATTTAATTGGTCAATTAGAAAAAAAAATTTTATCAACTACCTGATCAAAGAATGCTTCAAAACATTTGTAGTGATACGTTGATCATATTCTCTATGAGAAAGATCTGTTCTTTTTAGTTAAACTTCTTGGATTTATCTTTTTTACTTTTTTTTCTATGTTGGAGAAAAAAAGAGAAAAAATGAACCGAAAAGTTCAGCTAAAAAGAAAAGATCTATTCTTTCTTCGTTAAAGTATACTTGGTTTGGAATAAACAATAATTGAAAGCAATGAATGACGAATAAAAGAATGAGTCCTTCTTGCGCAACTCGTAATTAATGTTCAGAGAGACTGACTGGTTTGTAAAAAAAATGTAAACTAAATAAATAAATACATTTATGTCGAGAGCAAAACTGGTGATGAGATATGGTAACGTAGTGTAAGAAATCTAGGAGAGTACATTTCGTATGGTTCTAGTCTATCTTGTGATAAAAGTAGGTTTAGGATACAGTAATAGTCAATGTAAGTGGAGTATAGAAGAAATAAATTTAATGGTATGGATAGATGTGTTTGTGCGGATTAAGTTTATTTTTATAAACCTTCTTGGGGCAATATAAGCTGAAAGAAATAAATATTCTAATTCTGCTTTTTATATGCTATATTTGTGTTACATATCGCTCATTTGCTATAACAATTACGTGATCCAAAAATAGTCATTTTTAAGTTGTTTACAGAAACATCCCTAATTAGCAAGCTGATATTGATTTGTCGTCATTTTGACGTCAAAATGATAATAAATAACATCAGCTTGTCACCTGAAGTGTTTCCATTCCTTTTTTGTAAACAACTTAAAAATAACAATTTTTGAGTTAGGTCACGTGTAGTAAAAATAGAATCCACTTTAAGAGAACATATTATTTTTATTCCTCCACAATCCATTATTACATGCAAACTGCATTTCAAAAATAATATTACAAAATTTTAATTTCAAACCATTCAAACTCATTTTCTGGAAAATTTATTTGTTTTTTTAATTATGTGCGTAGAAAATGAACGATATTGATATATAAACATATATTTTTTATGTATACATTTACTTTCATATTTTTTTTATTAATTTTGCACTTCGATAAAAAGAGATTATTGTTGTTGTTGTAATTATTATGATTATTATTATTATTATTATTATACATACGTAGTTCTGTACATTTTACGGGGAAAATTTTTTATAATTAAATACCCATGAGTTCGAAAATTAAAATATCAAAATATTTTCGTATTCCTGTTCATTTAATCAATGTTCATATATTGCGACGTTTATTCGACGCAATCACCGGAAGCGTCTTAACGATTGTATGCTGTCTCGTTCATCTTTCTTTCTATCTTCCCTGTCCAACTAGGTCGCATCGCGTTCACTATCTTACGCCGAAATCTGTGTCAACACACAGACAAGGCCGATATCTGTTATTAGACGAATTGTTGACTTATGGCCCCGCCGATCTGAGAAATCAACCAAGATTATCGACCTCGTTCGCTCTACAATCTCGGTACAGTAAAAAAAAAAATAATAATATAAACCGACGAAGTTACGAAGATAAGAGAATCTCCAAGTACATCTCCACAATTGACGAAAACATTGCGTGCTATTAGTAATACCACGATAATAATGCGATCGTTTATTGCGTTATCGCTTACATTTCGAGATGACGGATGATGTAACGCCAACACGGTGTTTCTCGTACGAAACGACCGAAAAGATTGGATCGAAAGGCGAATGGAAACTCGCAATCGATGATTCACTACTAGTCTGATTCATGTGTACTACGTACTCTTGCCGAACGTTTCCGGCTGTCCCGGTTTCTCTCTCTTCATCAAATTATATCGAAATCCGAAAACATCTCGAAACACGCATTTATTTATTTCTCATCGTACTGTTTCTTTACTAAAGAACGTGTATCACCGAACAAAAACTACGACGCGATGCCGTCTCGCGTCCGCATTTATAGCGCAAGGTTTTCTTTCGAACTCTAGACGATGTAGGATCCTATTCTCAGTTTAGTAACGACAAGCTCGAAGGCCTTGCCCGAAGGTCACCCGAGCGTTACACGTATCTCTATTATATAAAGCGCTATTTGCCAATACGAAACGTGATAAAAAGTATCGCCGTCGGCGGCAAAATTAATTAAATAAATCATTGATATTGAACGGAAGATTTATCACCCCACTTCAAAGTGAGAAAAAACGATAAATGGAGATTTTATATATTGATTGCCCAAGTGTTGCGTGTTAGTTATACTGTTACTTTTATCAATCTCGCTGGAAAGCCTCGATATAGCGAGAAATCAATCCCTTCCAGCCTAATTAAATTCTTTATCAGAGTCTTGGAGGTGTCTACGCGTTTTATTATACAGTACAGATGATTAAATTACGTATTTATAAAGCGAGAAAGTTAACACGAATAATTATACACTGGAAAATTTGTGTCGAACATAATATACTTCACATGTCCCAAACGGTCCATTCAAACTCCGGTACTCATTTAACATAAAATTAATATATTAGAAAACAACACAAATACCGTGTAAAAAAAATTATCACAAGAAAGGTAATGCTGACACAGTTTGCAAATACGCAGCGGAAGTATATATTTCTTTTAGTATAATTAACATTTATGATATGTTAAATTAACATACCTATTTCATTCATTCATCCTAGAATTTGTATTTTAAAACACATCATTTTTGTTACTTGTTTATTTACTCACAAAAAAATCATGTTAACACTAAGAAACGTTGAATATCAATTTAACACAAAATCTTTAAATAGCATAATCACATTATATTAAATTAATAAAACGAAAAAAAAAAGAAAAAATTCAACATAAACAAAAACTCCGTTTCCAAGAAATAAATCATATACTGAGAAAAGAAATATCTTGATACAGAAAAATAAGCTATTATGACTCATCGAATAAATAATTTTCTTGCTAAGTAAAATTTTTTTGTACGAAGTTCTTTTTCGTCAGTAAAGGTGATAGAAATGAACTCGGGACACAAACGATCTTTTCATTCGTAATAAATGACCGGAAAATCATCGTGTGTACTTAATGGATTTAAGTACACGTGCCGTCGTTGCTCTCGTACGAGTTTCTACATATATATTAATGCAAAATTAACATCTGTGTCACGCACGCGCGCGCATATAACGCCAGATGGTGGACAAACGCATAATATAAACGGACATGGACGTTCCTGAATTGGGTCAGGCTGCACCAAGTTTTCCGTCGTTTATTTTCACGTCGACCGGTAACACACGCGTACCCATTGATTACTTCGGTTACGCGATACCCGGCGGCAAATGCGATTACATTTGGGAAAGTTCTAATTGCATAAGTGGTAAGAAAACGTACGGTATCCACGTAATGAGACGAGGTCGTTGCGACAGGTCGCCCGCTGATGAAAACTGATCACTTCATTAGGTAAGATTTTGCAACTCCGTCCACTGTTTAATTCGCAGTGTAAAAAATTATACCTATATATATAATTTGAATTATTTTTAATCACTTCTATAGAAATCGCCGCCACTTTCACTAAAACAATGGAATTGAACAATTCAACTCGAGGAAATGTATTAAATTTGAATAAAATTTACACTGAAAAAAATTTCTGGTTGGAAATGGACGAATCAAAAATTTCTCTCTCTCTCTCTCTCTCTCTCTCTCTCTCTCTCTCTCTCTCTCTCTGGTTAAATTTATTAGAATTCCAATTGAGATAACACCAGAATAATTATATTAATCATAATTCTAATTATCTCAACTAGAATTCTAATAGACAGAAAATTCTGATTCGTCCATTTTCTACCAGAATTACTGTTCAATCCAACCAGATTATTTTTCTCAATGTAGTTCATTGTTTACTAATAAGTGTATACACGTTGACATGGACGATGTTTACTTTGAAATAAATCACAGAGATGGATTGATTTACATTTTGACACACGTGGAAATTAAAAGTAACAAAATATTATTTAACTCCTAACAGAGATTGGATCACCGAGTGCTCCTTTGACATTTAACAGCATCGAATAGTACATTAGCGCAAAGTAATGTAAAATTTCGAACACGAAGCCGACGTTACGGTTTTATCGGTCCAATTTATTCTCACACGTTGCTGCAAATATCGAGAAATGTCGTTAGTCATTCGATCAAAGTCTTTTGACGACGAACGAACGGTGACTCGCGAAAAGCAGCAGACTTCTAACAAGCTCCGCTTTCGAGCGCGTCTCACGATGACATTTGACTTTTTGTCGAGGTCAAGTTTGCTCGTTAATCCCCTCGACTTTTAGCGTTACGGCAAAATATTACCTGCAATATATATACAGTGAGTGTAAAAAGTATTCGTACAGAGAAAATTTTTTTTAAAAACACTATTTTTAAAAAGTGAATATCATCCAGCGAGAAATGAATCATCGAATTGATGTCGAATCGATAGAAATACGATGATTTCAACATCAATTTGACGTTAATTCGACGTTTAATTGATGATCATTTCTTCTTGGATAATTATAACTATTTATTCATAAAGAATAAAATAGACTGTATGTTTCTTAAAATTATATATATACCAAAAAAAGATGTGTATTAATTATACAAACATATCATTTGAAAAGTAAGCGAAAATTAAAAATTGTATTGTTTGAATGTTCAAAAAATATACACTGAGAAAAAAATGCTATTGATTCAATTAAAGTCTATATTACGGGCTGTCACTAACATAAGTCATTAATTCATGTATATTTTTATTAAATCCTTAAATGATTGACTCGTGTGAATAAAATTAGAAGGTTTTGAAGCCAATCGAATCCGATACCAGTTGATATTGTGTGTAAAATCTTTATTATAATAGACTATACGTTTCGATCCGTGTATTGGATCAATAGTTAATTGTGATTACAATACATCATTCTTCCTGGAACACTAAATTATAGTTTGTTACGTATATGTGTTATCTTATTCCTTTAATTCCAACGTATGTTGATATATACAACAAATCAATGAATATAATGTGCAACAGTTCAATTAAAAATTATAAAAATGTATAGTGTAATAATTTATAAAATTTTATAATTTTATAAATTAATAATTTATAATTTTATAAATTTTAATTGAACTGTTGCACATTATATATTCATTGATTTGTAGTATATATCAACATACGTTGGAATTAAAGGAATAAGATAACACATATACGTAACAAACTATAATTTAGTGTTCCAGGAAGAATGATGATGTATTGTAATCACAATTAACTATTGATAAGAATCCAATACACGGATCGAAACGTATAGTCTATTATAATAAAGATTTTACACACAATATCAACTGGTATTGGACTCGATTGGCTTCAAAACCTTCTAATTATATTTTTATTGACATAAAGGCATAAATTATTATTTCAATAATCAAGGCCTTTATGTGAATAAAAATATACATCGAATTAATTACTTATGTTAATGACAACCCGTAATATAGACTTTAATTGAATCAATAGCATTTTTTTTCAGCGTACAAACGAGAAATTTAGCTTCTAAAATCAAGAATACATGCGAAGCTCGTTTGTTTATGTTAGAACAGAATGTATTCATTGTATAAAATTGCTAATAAATATTTATTTTCTACAAATAAGACTTGTTCTATAACAAATTTCTTTGTACGAATACTTTTTGCTCTCACTGTATATATATTGCAGAACAGAGTATGAAAATTATCAAAGCAACGGAAAATAAATTATCCTTCGGTATATCTGCTCAATATAAGAAAGATTATACGTTACATTATGAATTTGTTCTATTATGAAATAATTGAGTTGTTAGAAAGTAACGTGTAGGAAGCGGACGTCGAATATAAAACATGTACATACAATTCGCAGCAAATTTAAAAATCCCAAGACTCGAAATAATGAACTGTCGTTTTATTACGCAACTCGATGGAACAATTGCGTCGTGTTACGTGTCGGCGAAACAGCTGCCGTTATTTCCTAAAAGCGGTTAATTATTAAATGACCTGCCTGTCTGCCTGAAATTGAGGGCCGCAACCTTTTTCCCCTTTCTCTCTCTCTCTCCCTCTCTCTTTCTCTTTTGTACTATCGATTTCAGGTCAGAGGCGTCGGACAAAATGGCTCGTAAAAAACGCGCCAGTATCGTTCTACATCCGTTCTAGGACTCCGAAGAGCCATAATTTACCGCTGCGTTATTACGGTCATTATTGCAGTCGACGCTTTTGCGGAAATTACTGTGAAATGGCACTCGCTCTACCAGTTCGCTCGCTACACATCAACGTCGCGAGCTTTCGGATCTCGTAGCGCGATATTAAAGAATCGGAAAGTCGAGTATACTCAACTGGAATACGGATATTAAACGCTGAAAGACCTTCGCGATATCAAAATCCGCCGGAGTAAATATAAGTATATCGCGGTTTCGCGTAATATCGCAGCGGTTTATCGCGCCGTCTCACGGTTGCTATCAAACGCGAGATAGATCGGCAAGTAGGCGAAGTCGAAAGCAAATCTTCTAGGAGCTGGCACGTAGAAGCGGCTTTAACGCGCGCCAACGATCAGAAGGCCAGTGAACTGCCAGCTTATACGGGGTGTCCCGTTACTGTACTGCCGTTCCTAACGATTACTTTATTTGACGAAACGTAGGTCAATATTGTCCTAAGATAAATCTCGTAGGAATTTATTCCGAACGCCTCAAGTATCCTGTAGTTAGAAATTTATACTCTCCAAAACTTTTAGAGTGAATCTCCCTTATTGAACAGTGAAATCTCACTCTTCAATCTCACTCGAGGTTGATATTTATAGTGGAGATTCTTATATTTAAGATTCTCATAAGCACAGTCTTAAGATGTCACGAAGCAATCAGAGAGCCGTATTAGCATTTTAAGACTTATTATTTAAGATCTTGAAATAAGAATGGATTATAAACACCTTTAAAGATTGAAGATTGAGCCACTCTCTTTTTCAGGACCGGCTCAATTTTCACTCTCTTCAGAGTGAGATTCCACTCTAAATGATTTAAAAGTGCTGAAACCCATATACATAAAATTAGATTATGTTAAAGTATTAAAACGAGATTCCGCATCTCTGTTTACACATGAGTAAGCAAGTCCAGCGTTACGTTTAAGCGATCTCACGATTAGATCGAAAATTTTCCTCGAGCGAAGACTCACTCGCGAAGGAAGAACGGTAATGACAAGACGTCCCGTATAATACCAGTGTGCACGTATCCACGATGTATTTGTGGCACGCTCCATCATCAGACACATCAGGCAGAACCGTTTGATGTCGACGTTTGACGACGATGGAAGGAAGAGGGAAGCGAGAGAGGACTGGGAGAACGCGGACGATATCGGTGGAAAGTTTTCGCGTGACAGCGCGCAGTCAATAACGAGAACAAAACACGCGCATACACACGAGAGCTGTTTTTTGTAGCTCAACTACTGTACACATTTTGAAGATGATTCTACAGTAAAGTACCGAAAATTTTGGATGCCTCACCAGAGCCCATCTAAAGCCACAAATATATCTGCATGATTCTCGGCATGATTTGGATAAAATATTAAAACTACGTGTATATTTTAATGAAATAAACGATATTTAATATATGCGAAAGTAGTGAAATAAAAAGTTGATTTCTTGTACAATTTGTTCTTGTAAAAATTCGATATTTTATCATTTCGAGATTAAATATCTTTCCAGAATGACTTATCACTTTTTTGTGACCATTACGATCGTAATTTTTTGATCCTAGAATTTTGCAGACGTCAAGTTTGGTACTTGAAATTCATTATATTAAAAAATCTATGGTAACTCGATTTACTGTAGAACCACTTTAAGGAGGTTGTAAGGCAAATGCAATATGTTAAGAATTACTTGAAAAAATTACAGATTCTAAATTGCATTTAAAAGTAATATAATACAAAAAAATTAGAGACAGTTTACCATTTGGATCAAAAGTTATTTCAATAAAAAGTAATATTTTTTTAATTTGTACTCTAATAAAAATATATGAAAATGTATTATAAAATAATGATAAAAATCTCAATTTTTTATGTAAGTACTTTATGAATTCAAAAATACTTATGTAAAGTTACATTAAGACGCAGACATTAATTTTTCAATAAATAAACAAAATATTTATTTGTTATAAACTAATTGGTAAATCTCAATGAAACTTTGCACAAGTCATTTTTAACACTTAAAATATTTATATAAAAAATATTTAATTTTTATTATTTAAAAAATTTTTGTTTATAACAATAAAACTAATACCAAATAAAATAAATAATCTATAAAAATGTATTGCTCAATAAAAACAGAATGTTATGAATACAACTTTCATGTATATAATTTGTTTAAGCATAAATATTAATATGTGTTTCATGTCCTTACAACCTCCTTAATGTGATATAGGTATATATACGTTTGATATATTTAGCGAAAGCAAGAGAGTTGTAGGAATGAAATCAGATCTGTACGGTACATACACATGTATATCTGCATCGAAACTTTGAACTTTATTTTTCATAATTAAGATTTGCCAGGTATGCGAGCCCGGCGATCACAACGAGATATAGTTTCCATAATGCACGATTCTTTTAACGACGAACTTAGAAAAGAAGGATTGCGCTCACTCGTAGGAAGGAAAAAAAAAAGAGAGGAAAAAGAGAACGAAATGACTAACGTAACTCTCCCACGCACGCTCTCGCTCGTACTCACGCACTCTCGCACACACACATGCGTCTTTGTCCGGAATCATGGAATCCTTACGCAATTCGTTCGCTCCGTTCGCAATAGGTACGCGCGGTGTTGTACTAATTGCTAGCTTATTTAATTAGTCGGATAAGGCGGCACACCGTCGTTTGAGAACGACGCGAAGCCACGAAACGATCCTCGTTTCTTCGGTTTCCCCGGTGTCGCGCTACATACAAGTGTGTCGTTTTATTGCGTCATTCGTATGTGCCGCGACCGCGTTTCACGCTAACAACATCTACAATAAAATCCCGGACGCTGCAGCTGTGACGTCACTCGCGCGCTCCCGGGAATAATCGGGGGCTCCTTCGAATTGATTGCGAGGTTTCGGAATAGAACGTCTAGCGACGAAAAATTAATAATCAGCTGCAGTAGCGACAGCGAGGAATAATAATCCTCTTTAATCATTCTCAACGAGTGACGTCACAGCTGCAGGAATTCTTGTACTAAGAGAAAAATGTACTAAATTTTAATAAATATACTTGTTCGAATAGCGCTAGTTGAAAATGTTTACTAAATATAAACATATATTTATTTGACACGAGAATTAATGATTTCATTTATTATCTTTTATTTAGCAAATATTCATTTTTCGTAAGTAAACGTTATATTAGTACTATTCAATTATTTATTAAAATTTAGTACATTTTCCTCTCGATATACGGATGGATTTCTGTCTCTCATGTCTCCACCCTCGCGAAATGAATCACGCGACAATGCAGCATCATCTCGTGCAACGCACGCGTACAGGCGAGCTTGTACGTGCGAATACAATGTATGTAACATCAACAGCGTGTCTCTCCACTAGCGATCGATAGCGATAAGTAGCTATGCACTAAAACATGCACAGAGAAAGGGATATAAAGCTAAACGTTATCTACTATTATACAGATCCACGTTAACGCGCGGTCCTTGTTTCCTCCTCCCTCGTCCGTTTTTTTCCTTTTTTTTTTCCTTTTTCTCCCGGGGATTCCTTGCAACGTGGATATCACCTAAATCTTTGACATTCTCGCGTCTCTTCGTTAATACTCCAGTGCGTTTATCCTAAACGATACAACGATCGGAATCCCGTAGAGATGTCTCTTTACCTTGTAAGTTTTTTAATTCCGCTAATGAATTTCAAAATCGACCTATCCTTGACATACAATTTCATAAATAGACACAGTTCCACCAGCTACGGAATTTACACAATGAATATATCAGTCCAATTCTGACGTTACAGCTTCGTCAACGTAAACGTCTTTATGTAAAGCTTCGGCCATTCTTGCTTATTCCCGTTTTTCATCGAATCGAACGGACGACAGTAACTTTAGGATTAAGGACGCAGCTGTTGGGAACTAAACCGAGCTTAAGCTAAGCTATCAATGATCTCGCCTCGCATCGATCGACTGGTCCGCTCGTTGCGCTCTTTATGAAAAAATAAATGAGATCATTGTGTCTCTCTCCTCCTCTCGTGACGATTGTTCCCCTAATACTTCCGCCACGCAAAGGCATCGATAATCGTTGATCGACCGCGAATACGCGGTTTATATCCGTTTCCATCAATGTAAATTAATCTCGATTTAATCTCGATTTACTCATCATCTCTTTCTAGTTCCTAGAATTAGAAAAGGATGAAGAGTAGGTTGAAGACCGAGATTAAAATTAATCTACATTGATGGAAACGGGCATTGCTTGCTCAAAGTGAACTGTCAGGGTTGTCACAAATTTCTCATCCTCCATCTCCAGAAAAATCTGCAAATTCCCAGACTGATTTTTCTAATCGTTTTCAATTTCCCTGACATTTTCCTGATTTTCAATTTTGTGACAACCTTGACTGTGTAATCCTGGAGCAGGACTTGATTGTCCATGTCTAACAACTCGAAAAGTATCTTCGTTGATGCTCACGTACTCTTTCTCTCTACTTTCGCACATGTTCGGTTTTTGTATCCTCATGCGAAGTCTGTGCTGAGCTAAAAAAAAAAAAACGTGCCGAATCTAAAAAATTTGTAAACCCTGTAAATTAATTCTTGACAACGCGGAGATCTTCCCCCGTTTGACTCTCAGACTTTATTTTTGTTTGGAAAGTTACGACAGCAACGACCCGCCTTCGTCGCGCTCGGTGACTCCGGGTTTCTTTGCGGGTGGCATTCTGATTCTCTAACGGAAAGTTTCCATTTATAGAACGTCGACGGGAGGTTCTCGTGCGTCGCGTGAGATAACGATTCAACGTTGTAAATCGATAGACGAGCAGGACTCGCAAGACTCGCCGTTTAACTCGCAAGTAACCAGCGGTAGAATCTTGAAGACAGACATTACGTTCCCAGCTTTGAGGATTAAAAAGTTTCCGCGATACCGTTCTTCGAATTCGAACGGCAAACTCATGTTTAATAATGCAGACTCGAGAGCAAGAGACTGTACATTATATACAATAATTACAAACTAATTAACTATTGTTTTGTAGTACTTGTGTGTTTACGGTATCCCAGGCACGTTGCAAAGACCCTCTTTATTATGCCAAGCTACACAGTCGTTATCTCTATAGGGATATTAAACTGTAAATTCTCCGGTGCCACTCGCAAACAAACTCTAATTACATAAAACAAATAATTGCACTATTAAACAATTGTACTAAAACTTTATTAGATCTTTCTTTCTCATTTAACGCTACAATCGAGTCAACGACAAGCGACTCGCTTACTCGGAATTAATTAACACAGACTTCTTATGTAATTCGACCAAGATAGTCCGCGCGAAATGACGAATGATGATTTGCTAAATTAACTCTTCAAATACCGTACGAACGTATAATTAGTATTTATATAGTTTTTTTCAAAACAACGAGGACATTAAAAAAAATAGTCTCAGATGTCTTTTCATCAAACGTCGAAGAAATAATAAATCTCTAACCAGCAGAGCTTTGTCAAATAAAAAATATATAAATATGTTATGCATTTTTAATCTTTACTATTCGCTTAGTATTTGAAGCGTTAATCAAGTTTCACGACGAATCAACTGTATGATATAGATACTCCACATTGTGATAACGATATCTGTCGATATTTTAAAAACTACAAACTATCACACGAATACACATACGCATATATATATTGAAAAAAAATGTATTATATTTTAATAAATATTTGAATAGTACTAAATATTTATTGAGTGTAAACATATACGTATATATATATCCATTTGATACAAGAACGTTAAGTAGTATTTTTTATTGAGTAAATTATTTACTCTAAAGTTTAGTTAGTACTATTTAAATAAATATTTATTAAATTTAGTAAATTTTTTCAATATATATATATATGTATATATATGTTTATACAATAAATACATAATTTATATGTATATTTGTTGTCCAATACTTGAAAATATATACAAAGAATCGTATCGGCCTTGCACTACGATTATCGCCATCGCCAATGATATTTTTCAACAGTTCGGAATACCGATAACCATCGTTAACACAATACAGAGCTCCACTACAGAAAAGGAACATTGCGTATGGCTTCTGAACGCGCGTATGACGCACATTAATGGCTATTTCCAGTAGATTTCAACGTAGATTAACTTTAATCTCAGTTTGACTTACTTTTTATCTGCTTCTAGTTTCTACAAATTATGCCCGTTTCTACCACAATGTAGATTAACTTCAACTTCAATTCAACTTACTTCTTCATCCTTTTCCAATTCCTAGAACTAGAAAAAGTTAGTTGAACCGAGATTAACATTAAACTACATCAGCAGAAACGGGCATCGGAAAAAAAGAAAGGTGAAAAGTAGAACCGAGATTATAGTTAATCTACATTGACAGAAACAGACATTAGTGACGTCGAGACGACGTTGAGTTCGCCAGCGATATTTAATAAATGATCTCGAGATACCCCGACGCCGACGCGATGTAGAACAGTACGGGAAAGGAACATCTCGCGTGCGCGTTTCGAAACGGTGGTGAAGCGAGTCGAGCGGGGCGCGGGCCGCCATAAGTTGGCGGCCATAAGTAAGTCTTCCACGTAGGTCCGTCCGCGAGCGTCGATACAGCGGAGAGGCGAGGCGAAGCTATCGCGCAGCGCCGACAACGCAGCGTATTTACAAACACGGCCATGTAAGGCGAGTTCCAGCCTAATTGTGTTTACACACACGCACGCACGTACGTGCACGCACACTTTCCCGTCGCCGTCGTCCTGGGACAAACAAACTGGGACTCCCACGCGGTCGAGCGAAGGAAACGCATTTTCTTTTCGGGGATACCCCTTTTTATTATCTTCCTTCTTCAACGTGAATTCTTATCCACTTTCGAGACACTTTCCGTTCCCGAATCACAAAAGAAACGACCCTACCTAGAACCTCGTTCCTTACACCAAAAGAAGATAAAGGAAAGGACCGGGTCGAAAAAGACCGCGGGATAAAGCGGCATTGTTCACGACGAGAACGTAGGAACGTCCGTAAAAATTTTCCCCAAATGTCGCCGTCGGACGACTCACAGTTCCAGAGGGTCGTACATCGGCGGTAACGGCTCGTCCTCGGAATCGTAGAAGTACGGTTTCCTGCGGTATCCGCCACCGGATCGTCGCACGTCGTCGTCCTCGTCCACTTCCGAGCTCGAAAGTTCGTCGAGGTTCTGCAGCCTCTTGACTGCCTCCTTGATGAGGCCGCCTTCGCGCAGCAGTTCCTGAAGTACCTCGTACGGATCATCGTCCACCCTCCTCTCGCTCCTCTTCAGATGATTGTGATAATGGTGGTGATGGTGATGATGATGATGATGAGCAGCAGTCACGTGATGCTGTTGCTGCGACTGTTGTTGTTGTTGTTGCTGGCCGTTGGACCGCAGACCGCAGACCTCGCAGCCGGCGGCCGGATCCGCCCAGGAACGCGCCGGCACCCGGTACGGCGACGGTCGATTGTTCTTGCAGCTGATGCTGGACTTGGCCTTCAAACTGGACAGCCGTAGGTTCTCCTTGATCTGCGACACCAGCAGGTCGACGTCGCGCGTCAGAAACGCGTCCGCCTGCGCCGCGCCGTCCGGCATCACGCCGATCAGATACGTCGTCTCCTCGGCACTCGGCATCCTCGAGCTATCCGCCTCACGCTCTCGATGTTGACGCGCGAAACACGCAACACCAACTGCGACGTGTAGTAAATAAACAGACTGTGCAACGGGGATCCGACGATTTCTCTCGAAGCTCTATGTTTTTGTCCTCTCTCCTTCTAATGCCCGAGATTACTATCTCTCTTCGTGCCGACAATAGTTTTCCCTCTCTTTCCTTCTTTCGGTGTTTACCTGGGTCGACGGGGTCCCACACAACAATAAACAGCCCGAGGTAGGGAGAGAAGAGAGAGAACGCTGCACTATTCTTTCAGAAAGACCAAACTTCCTTTTCTCGTACCACAATACTCTCAGCGGGGACTTGAGAATTCCTCTTTCCACGAAGAAATACGGGCTGTCTTCCGATTAGCGACTCGCTCTCGTCTGAATCGCAGTTGTCGCCGAGACACGTCAACAATAACACACAGTGGCGATATGTGTGTGTATATATACAAAGCACGACGGAGTATCCGCGTACAGGCGCGTCCGTGCGTAATCGGACGGGTATGATTCACTGGGCAAATACGCGGGGCGGCGCGATATATCCTCTCCTCGCTCGCTTTCTCGAAACGTCGTCGGCGGAACGCGGCACGACGAGGAGTCGCGCGCGTCGAAGCGCGGCTGGCTGTTGAATGAACTGCCCCGCGCGCGAGTACGAGCGTGCGGCTAATCTACGCGCATAAACAAACGCACACCAGCGCACCGCGCAGCAGCAGCTGCACGTACACACGCACAGAGCTCTCCTCTCCACTACGCGCTACACAGCGCTACACCAGCCGCACATTGTTTTGCTTCCAGGCCGATCGAACGTACACAGTGTCTGCACTCGACTCTGTCTCTTTCTCTTTCTTACGCTCGCTCGCTCGCTCTCCGAGGATCAGTGCGGCGGGTTGCACAACGCGCGCATACGCTCGTTACACGCACCTACTCGGCTCCGATGAGGTAACGCACTGAGCGGGTGGGAGAGAAAGAGGAGGAACGGAACACGGTGAGAGCGAGTGATTATTTTGGCCCGACGGGAAGATGGTAATCTCGCGCGGCGATCCCGCTTTCGAATCGGATATACCAGACGGACGATTCCTTTTCTTCTATCTCTCTCGTGATTCTCTTCTATTTATAGTCTCCTACTTTTTTTTTTTTTAATCTGAGGTAGTCTCAATTCCACGGCTCGTTATTCCACTTGCGATCCACTTGTTACTCAATGACGCGACTCTCGCGGATTTTTTTAAAATACAGTCTCGTTTTAAATGTCAATTCAGACGTCAGTCGGAATTTATTTTCACCGTTCCGATTTCGAGGTAGTCTCGGTATATACTTTGCTATCTCCAGTCCTCAAGGGCCTCCCACACGTA
Organism: Trachymyrmex cornetzi; assembly: GCF_001594075.2. NCBI lineage: Eukaryota > Metazoa > Arthropoda > Insecta > Hymenoptera > Formicidae > Trachymyrmex > Trachymyrmex cornetzi. The sequence continues at coordinate 509,720 of NW_017299509.1, forward strand.
CAACTCGCTCTCCGCGAGAATCGCCGAATTGTCGGCGATCACTTTACGACGCGCGACGCGTTAGAAAACGTCCAGTGCGTCTGCTCCTTTGTTTACCTGGCGTGACTTCACCGCGCGACAACGTCGACGGGTCGACGGGGATCCCCGATCACTTGGCGCGCGGAGCGGAGCAGCGCCAGCGAGCACCAAGCGAGCACGGAGAGCGAAGAGCGAGCGGCCGCCCGTACGTCCGCCAACCATGAACCTTCTACTCTGTTATTATTGTTTTGGTCGGGCGGCGCATGCGAGCGCTCGCCGGCTCGTGTAAACAAACCGTTAACTCACGGGTGCCCGGCGAATCGATAATACTCCTCGCCTCGCCACTTCCCCGTTCCGTATTCTCTCTCTCACGCTTCCCTCCCTCCCGCCGCTCGCTAAGAAAGCAAGCACGGATCGCTGCCGATCGTAAAAACGCCTTTGTCACATACTCGAGGAATGCGACGATAAGGCACCTTCGAAACGGGCGTTTCATAATTCATAACCGTGGCGTTTGCTTATAAACCTTTTGCATTTGTATATTCGGACCTCTTTCGGAAGCGTGGCGATTTTTAACGAAATTTGAGACAAAGAGGGGGGTGGGGAGCGAAGAGAAGGACGAAAGGGCAACACGTCGATGAGGAAACGGGAGAGGAAGGGAGAAGGGCGGGAGGGAGGGGGGACATCGATGCGCGCGGATCAAGGTTACACTCGGGCACCTCCTCTACGTCATCCCTCATCGTGTTTATACGCGCGTGCGCTCAGCGCGCACGCACACACACGCTCGTCCTTGGGACGAATCATTCATTATCGCGTCACGTAATGCTCCGCGCGGATTATGTCCACGAAAACTCAGCGATCGGGTTTCCTCTAATAACTTAAAAGAATTAAAAAGGTCATGAGCGTATCCAAGATTTGACAGGAAGGGAGGGGGGCAAAAATTATGTTCACACAAAAAATTGATTACGATATTTATATTAAATCAACTTTCAAGGCTCTTCAGCGAACTTTATTATGAATAATGTACAAGCCACGAATTGGAAAATGAGTGTTCAATTTTTTATAGTAAATTTATGGTTTGTTTTTGTCAATATTTGATGGAGGGGGGAAGGGGGGAATGGAGAGAATGAGTAACTTGGTATTTTACCGAGTATATTTACCATGTACTGTGTTTTAATTATTTTGATTTTTAAAAAGTACAAAAATAAACTCGAAATACTGAATACCTCTTTTCCTGTCTCCCTATACAATTGGTTTGTAAATTGTTAATTTACTGATTCAGTTTACTTTCTATGGTATCTCTAAAGTGAAACTCATTCACTTTTTGTTTTGCTTCCTCATATCTCAATCTTAATGTATCGGGTTCTGCCAAAAATCTTTGCCATAAAATGTCCTTCTCGCGTTCTAGATTGGCGTCCATCCTCTGCAATACAGGAATTATTAGCAAATGTCATGTTTTCATGTACTATTGATATATTTGTAGCGCTATACCATTCGTTCTTTGAACTGATTCCTGATCTTTGTTATATCTCCTTGCACCTGTTGAACGATTGTGGACATTTCCTCGCACTTGGAGCTTATTTCATACAAAGTTGGCCTGAAGCTAATTGTCGGTCCATTTTGCGTCTCAGCTATGTAATCCTTGTTAATTTCATTCTCTCTAAACCCATAGAAATATACATTAAACATACTCATAGAAAAATAACGTATCATTGATACATAAAATTATTAATAGTACTTACAATTTTTGTAATTTGTTGATTTTATCATTTGGATATGTTTCCATCATTAATTTCTTCTTCTTCGCGTTGTCAGCTATTAAGTCATCGTATCTTTTCAACGCAGTAGAAAACGACTCATTCGATGTATCGTCACCAAGCATCATAGACATAAATATTTGATTAAACGCATTATACGTTTCCGGAGATTGCGTTACAAGTGCCGCATATTCGTCCTGTTCTTGTTGCATGACCTCCTACACATTTTATTATGTTTCTATGAGTATAAATTATTATTTTTATTAAAATAATACCGAATTGAGAGAGAAATGCATTGATACCAACACATCTTGCAGAAGAAAGCTTATATTCCGTAATAATATAATGACGAGCGTCAGCGATGAATTCGGCAACTTCGTGCAAGCGGCGAAATTGCATTTCCATTAATAAATACAGCAGATCCACGTGAACATGTCCGTGCTTTCCTGCGAGAGAATGTAAATTCTTGAGCTTCTCGAGACGGGCTTTCCTCCGTTCGACACGGGCAAGTGCATCGTTCTTCAAGATCTTTATAGTCTCCATTTCGGCATATTGCACTACTACTTCTGGTAACTGCTGATCTCGCAAAAGCTCAATATTCTGTTCCAAGATGTCTCTCTTTAAGGTTAACGTTTGCATTTTGTCGCTGTTTATAAACAAAATGTTATGATTTAATACATAAAACATTGTTTACTTTGTTCTATATTATCACCATAATTTACTATCGTCAGGCACTTTTAAAATTCCACCATTGTAGATATCCTGTACACATTGTAATATTGCCATGTAATAATCCTCTTGAACACTAGCATTAATCTCTTCTAATTTAGCATGGGTTAAGCTATACAAGAAATAAGAAAAAATACGATTATATTACTTAATACATTTTTCAAAAAGATAATTGCCTACTTTACTCACTTTTTTTTACACATATGTAACTCGAGCATCCTTTCATCCATCTGTTTGTCCCTACTATCATTTATTAGAGATCCGTAATCTGAATCCTCTTCTTGTTCTTCTTTGTTAGCACTAGCTCCAAATTGCTTCTTTATATGAATACCCAGATAATGATTGTAGAGTTCTATTTGTTTACTAAACAAGTGGATGGGCATTTGTGACCATAACACCGCGCTACCTTGCTGAAAAAGAAAATAATAAATAAATCATATAACTCGTAAAATTAATTATACAAAGTTTAAGATACTTACATTCTTAGCAGCATTGGCATACACATTTAAAAGATTCTCGATATCTTTTGAAAACTGACAAGTTTCTTTATCAAATTTCTTCAAAATGACACTGCAATCGTCATATGCTTTTTCTGTTTCAATCTGCTCTTTATTGAGCATAGTTTCTGCTTCTTCAATGTCATCATCTAGTTTATTCTGGACTTCTCTACAACAGTCATTTCTCTAAATTATTATCACTATTACATAAGTACTTCAAAGGAGAGGAAACATAACTTTATAAAAGTTCTTACTTTAGAGTTTTTATACTATGTCTTAATGACTGAAGATACTTTTCATCTTCACTGCAACTTTCCTTCAACGCTTCGTATTCCACAAATAGATCCTCTCGACATGTATCATCTGTGTCGACAAGTTTTAACAAGTTTGGGCAATCTTTAGTGGCTTCCTCCAATGCAGCGTCCAATGCTTCACCCTCCAATATTTCGCCAGCATCTTCCAGTGCATTTTTTCTGTAAAAAAAGAAAAAAATTGTTAAAAATTTAGTCCCAGTTAACTGTGGTTTGTAAAAGAGGTGTCATACAATTTTATCTCCTCATTGGAGAGAATATTGGCACTGCTCACGTTCTTGCAGAACCACTCCAGAAAAGGCTGCGAGCTCGGATCGTCGCATATTTTGCTCAAAATCTCAGGTGTGATTCCCGATGATAGATCTGAACGTAATCCGCGAAGCTTGTCGTAGAGTAATAAACTGGTGACTCTCATCTTCCTTTATATCGCGCTTTCTCTTCTCTCAATACGCCGTTTCAGTTTCCACAAAAATTTCCAGTCATATCTCACATCACACAGTGATAAAACAGTTCATCGCATAACACGCTATTTCAACTTTCAACAATACTGTCCTTGATTTGATACAATTTGACGTCCGTTTGAATTTTGTATCAGAGATGTGGCCGGTAGCAGCATTTGATAAAATGAAGCTGTTAAACATAATTTGCGCCATCTTTTTAAATTTTTTATAATTAACGTTTATAAATATTAAAGATCAATAAAATCACCCGCTAATATATCGACCATCGATAAAATCATGAGTAACTTTATCGCTCTTATATTATTGGTCGCGTTCAACAGACTCAACTGTTGTGGAGTGGATCCGTGAGCGCTTGCTGCTATTGGATGATCTAGAAGAATACACCAATAACAGCGAATGCTTACGGATCTACTCCACAACAGTTGAGTCTGCTGAACGCGACCATTGTAGAAATTTGACATTAAAAAAATTTATTAAAATAAATTAACATTAATAAAATATCAAAACATATAATCAAATAAGAAGAATTACAAATATCTCAAATACTTTAGATGTCAAATCAGAATATAAATATGTCTGAAATTTTAAAATAACATCAGAATAATTTATTCCTGTACGTGATGAGAAATATTAATTATTTTTTAATTAAATCTCTTTGCAAATATTTGAGTAATCAAATATAATTACTAATATATATTTAATAATATAATTCAATCGTTTAGAATTATATGTCAATATAGATGAGAATTTATTATATCCTAAGTTTTTTATTATAAATATATAACATTGTGTAAAAAATGCAATTAGGATTGTTATTACACGAAAATTCTAAAAATGATTTTTTTCCATATCACGAAAGTAATTATAGCGAAGGCACAACAGTTATGTCAAGTCCATTATAAAAATACAATATTGAATTATAATTTAATACTAACGGCAATAGAGAAAATTATGCCATTCCATGTATCAGATGGCGCGAAAGCACACAGCAATTACAACAGAACAGGGTTAATTGCGGCAAAGACTAATGTTCCTTTTTTTTTGAAGAATAAAACACTATGTTCCTTTTAAATGCTACAAATGTTTTAAATAGTATTATAAAAAAACATGTTAAGAACATTGATTAGAAATATATATTAAACTGTTCAAAACATGTTTTTACCAGCCCTACGAAGTGATGCAGCGTATCGTAATGCTCGAAATGTCATTTGGTGTGTGGACGGAGCAGGACAGAGTGTGGTGTAGTGAGTAGTGAGCAGTAGTGAGTGGGCAAGAAAGTGAGAGTCAGAGAGGGAGAGAAAGAGGGACGAACGATTTGGAGGTATTTTGCGATCGGTTTTCGAGTTGGGTGAGAAAAATCCTTCTGAACTCGAGGTAGCCACGATGGATCGCGAACTGGTCGACAAATTCATCGAGGTGACGGGTAAGTTACATTTTGTCTGTAAGTTAGCGCGAGAATTATCGTTCAGGTTAAATAACGCGAGCATAACCAGTTAGCGTCGCGAATATAAACACACATTTTTTTCTTCAAATTCGAGTGAATCGCGACGAAGCCGCAAATATAAATACTAGGAACGATATCCCGGACGTGGACGATGTGCTGGACGTTCAGTTTGTGTCTTCCATTTAGGCGAGAGTGAGGCGACCGCTCGGCAGTACCTGACGTTGGCCGATGGAAACGTGGAGATGGCGATTAGCTTGATGTTCGAGGGTGGCAGACCACCGGAGACCGAGAACGCGAATCCTGAACCACCTGTGAGAGCTCCGATACTTCCCACGCGCGAGATCCTGGTACCCTCAGATCCTATGTGTTCATTGCCACAGTTGTCGAATAATGTTTTTGATAGATTCAGAGATTTTGCGGTGGAAACCCGTAAGTATTAACGTATATAACATAAAAATTAGAGTATCTATATATATAATCCATGATACATAATATATTTGTTAGATATATGTATATAATATATAATACATATTAGATAATTAATATAGAACGGCAAGAAGAAGAGATGACTCGCCGAGTAACCGGCGGTGCAAAGCAATTATCTCAGAAGAAATCAAAACGGTTGGAAGATCTGTTCCGACCACCATGTGATATTCTTTTTTTGGGCTCCTTCATGGAAGCACGGGACCATGCGAAAACTTTAAATCGTTGGCTGCTTGTCAATGTTCAGAATCCACAAGAATTTAGTTGTCAGGTTCTCAATAGGGATGTTTGGCCCAATGAGCATATCCAAGAAATTGTGAAGGATCACTTTATCTTGTGGCAAGTATGTCATACCAGAATATCATGCCACTTTTTATGTATTAAACCAAATGTACTAATTTTTAATAAATATTTGTTTAAATAGTTTTTGCTAAATATTTACTAAATTTAATATTTATTTGGTACAAGAATTGTTAATTTGATTTATTGGTAAATGTTAATAACAGGTAAATATTACTATTTAAACAAATATTTATTAAAATTTAGTAAATTTTTTTTGGTGTGGTTCATATTCTGATTTTGAGCTACATTTGTTACTTTCAATTAGGTCTTATCTACTACTTCGGATGGAAAACGTTATATAGACTTTTACAATGTGATGGCATATCCTTATCTGGCGATTGTAGATCCTAGAACAGGAGAATGCATGAAAGCTTACAATAACATTACTGTTGATAGCCTGATCTCTGATTTAAATGATGTACTGAGCACACACCCATCTCCAGAAAGTGCTACGTATGTTTCATCCGACTCTAAAGATTGGAATAATTTTCCTATAACACCTCCAAAACGAAATACTGTAGCTGATCAGATAAAGAATGTTAGTATATCAATTTTATAATTCTTTTTCTCTTTTTATAACTGATTTTTTATTGTAATATGCGCTTTTTCAGGATTGTGGACCTAGTAGCAAAACTTCTAGACTTTTATCAGAAAAAGTTACGTATTTTGGTTAGTATCTTTAAAATTGAGAGAACTAATTTTATAAAATTATGTATACATTTATTTATTTTACTAAATAAACATATACCATTTTACTTATTGTTAGTTTTTTTAAATATTTGTGTTATGTACACACAGGAAACGAGAATGTAGCATCTGACAACATTACAAGTTCGAGTGTTCCAAATTTGAATGCTCCAAGTAGCAGCAATACTGCTTTTAATAAAAAGAGGAAATTGAATGAATGTACGACTAAGCAGCAAAAAGATGAAAAATTAAAATCAGATACAACTAAATCTGAAACAGGTAAATATGACATCTTGTAATGTTTTTGATGTATCCTTTATTTCTCACCTATAAAATAATTTTTTAATTCAGGCGACGAACCTTTTCTACGGCTCTGTCTACGATTGCCTAATGGTGCAAAGGTAACGATATCAATGTGTGCAACGGATACCATAGAAGTATGTATTCAGATCTCTTTCTAAGATTGCACGATTGTATATGTGTGTAAAAGAAAAGTATAATATAATTGCACATTTTGTAGGACTTTTTGATTAAAATGGAGGAATTGGGTTTTCCACCAACAGAGCATACATTTTTGGTGCCATTCCCGAAAACAAATGTTGGTGCATTATCCGCAAATACTCGTCTGCTAGATACAATCTTGTTTCCAACGAACACAGTATTCATATCGAAGATATAGTAATTTTCTCTGAATAAGTAATAATTGCTTCCACATTACATTTCCTTAGTTACATTTTCTTCATTATATTATGATAATTGAGACATTCATTGAAAATTTTGTCACTGTTATTATTACATTACTATACGAAAGTTTGTAAAAATTGTATAGTTGAAACTTTAGAGTTTGATCTCTGTTTCTTAAAATTAATATATCAATTATTCATATCTCGTGTTTATTTAAGTACGTCTTGAGACGTTCTCATTTAAAGATACATTTTTTCATGTAAGGCAAATGATAAAGGCACTGCCATTCGGTGTTCATGTCATACAAAAATGCGTTCATTAATCTTTTTATCTTAAATTAGAAGTTAAGATTGTCGCAACTTATAAGAGAAAACAGTTGCATTCGTAGTTACTGCCGAAGTATCGAATAATATTACTTTTTAGTTTTATTATTACCATTTCCGGATAATCTTGTAAGTGCCGTCCATAATGCATACAACCATCACAGTACATTCTTTGGAATATTTCGAAGTGGCACATACAACAAATTGTTATATCTTGGCAGTCATTTTATACTGCATTATTACTTGATATAATGGAACATTTGAAGCATTCTTTATGAAACTTTTATCAATGTGATTGAAGATACAGGACAAGTAAGATTCCATAATACAATATATATCACAGTTATAATGAAAAAAATGAGATAATGAAAACATTTATGTACATCACAATACAAGGTATATCAATGTATCATCTTTTCATTAAGATAATCAGTTCAAGTTACAACTGCCGATATAGTTAAGATAGACGTAGACCAGGATAGTTTAAAGATATGAATTATAATTGTCAATAGAATATACTGCATAGAATATTATGCATTGATTACAGGTACCCGCATGTCATCTGTATTTTTACTTATTTCTTAGTATATAGTGTCATAATTCTGTAATATACATGGTAGAAAATATTTCTCCTATTAAGTGTGTACTTATATTAAATATATCATTTAATTCAATCATATTAATGTCATATATATCCTGCACCACTTTTTAATATAAAAGTCTAGTTTTTTTAAGCTTGTCAGCAATTATAACGTTACTTGAACTTTTAGTTTCGTATATTCCCTTTAATAAATAATCCTAGTTATATATATTATAACGATAGGGATATTGATTCACATACATATATAACAAAACATGTATTATATATACATGGTCTGATAATAAAGTTCTCGTATATGGCAATAAAAAGAACAGATCTCAGATAACAAAAAGTTGTTTTCTTTCAAAATAGTCTCCAATGACACATCAAAGCAAAGTCCGTAGTTGCTGTTTAGAGCACTTGTCATATTCTTCTGAACATCCCTGACATCTTAAAAAAGTTTATTTTTTATGATGTTTCTGAGAACAGCATGAAATTCGAAAAAGTTAATAAGACGAGTGACTAATTTTAACAATTCTTTTTTTGACCAAAAACAAAAATTCTTTTATCTACAGGAACATTGTCACAACTTTCTTGGTAAACATTTTTAAGACGTTGAAGATATTTAGAAGAATGTGACGAGTGTTCTGAATAGCATTCTAACTATATATTTTTAAAAAAGTTTTGAGGCTTTGTATCGAAGATACATTTGTAAAGTATATTAATGTTATGAGTAACTACTTTGAAAGTTATATAAAATATAACACTTTGTTATTTAAGATGTGTGTTTTTTTATTAGTATTATAATCCGGAAATTTTATTGTCAGACCATGTATGTATAGGATATTATAACAGTAAATAATTCTGCAATACAGGATGATAGAAGGATTCATTAAAATACCAAAAATTAGAATGAAAATGATATAATATATAACAAAGTTTTGTGAAAACAATTTGTCATGTGCGTATGGTTTACATATGTTATTTATATAATATATACATATATATACAAATTAATTCAAAATATAGTTTGTTTATAAATGTTATATGGATAAAGCTTCAGTCACATTTTGATTTTTAAATATTGATATTATATATAATATATATTAAATTGTATATTTGTTATATGGTGGACACTATCTGAGTATATGGTATTCAAAAAATATATTCCCATTCAAAAAATATTCCCATTAAAATAGTCCTATGAATCACAAGAGAAAGTGTAACACAATTATTATAAATATGTAAGTTCAATAATTTTTTGGTATTGTAAAAAAATATTTGGTATTATAATTCGTTATTGGTTATACTGAACAACTATATAATTTTGTATCTAAAAAAAATCACATAGCACTAGTCTGTTTCCAATTACAGGAATTTGCTAAATTTATGTTCTAAAAATGCTACAAGATTTACTACGATAACGTCGTGTGGAACACTGTAGTCCAATTAAAACAGCAGTGGCAGCAAACATTAATGGTTATCGACATTAATTTTTGTCAATTCGATATTGAAACTTGATGCACAAAGCGGGATATTAGTGAGGCGGTTGCATGAGTGCTGTCTGTGCACGTAAAGTCATACCAGTCACATCTTCTGTATAGTGGAATGAGAAAAAAATAAAAGAATATTAGATATAATAATATAAATCATATAGATTCTACATAATAGCATTAAATAAACGATAGATAAACAATGAGCTTGAAATTAATATAAGCTGATAATTAAACTTAAAAAAAATTAAGTTATTGGCAAAATTCAAGATTAACAAATAAATTCAACAAAGACTAATGCCCAATTTCTTCACCTCTGGATAACTTTATTCAAGAGATATCTCCCAGAATACAATGGAGATATCTCCTGGATAAGGTTATCTACAACTTATTTGGAAGTAAAGAAAATGGGCATAAAATAAATAATACAGTAGAACGTCGAGAGAAATGATATATTGTTAGTACATAAGCAGCTTTTGAAATACTTGTGAAGAACGTGTGATATCAATTCTGGAGATAACACATGCTACTTTTCCTTTAAAAAATATGGAAGATAATTCAAGTATTTTTATTCGTACATATGTTTCAGTACATTATATAACGATAGATTTTCATGAAACAGATTTTATATTCAATCAACACAATAATATGTTTAATGTCAATATATTTTATCTACACTACAAAATGTTCTTAATGTATATATTTTTAGTAGTAAACATATATATTCGAAGACAATACTCTTGAGTATATTATACATTATATGTATATACATATACAGTGGGTAAAAAGAATCATTAATTAGAGAAAATGCTGTCCAAAAATATTAAATACTATCAATATTAATAAATAATAACTTCGTTACTTTCATCGATATCAGCAAATATATAGAGATTTCATTAAATATTAACAGTATATAAGCATTTAAAACATAACACGTACGTATTAAGTATTATTTAGCGACTAGTTTAGAAAATATAATTTCACCAATAACAATGTCTTCATTTTATTTTTGAAATTATTTTTGAAGAATTAGAATTTTTTTTTTTTTGTATTGTCTATATCCGAGAGAGAAGGTATAGTAATATTGAAAATAAATATATATATATATATGACTGCATCCATGAGCTTATCTGAAGCAGATTTAAAAATAGCTCCATAGTAAACGGATTGGTACTGTGTATAGATGTAGTAAGATTGTTAATAAGATTGCAAAGCATTTCCACTCGAGCTATCCTAAGAACTCAAACATAAAGAGCTACAGAAATTTATGAAAATAATTCTTCTTCCATACCCAGATGTTTCAGAAATACACCCATCGGCGTACGTTTCAAACCAATGCCCTCAATTTTATTGGCAATCCTGTTTTTGATATTCCTCAATCTGAACGAGGCATGTACAAATGTTACTGAAAAATAGAGATATAACTATTGTAATAAAAATCAATGTGATCTTTATTGCTCAAGAAATAAAATCAAAATTAATAACGATATGAAATATGTCAAATGTCACACTTACCGCAGACAGGTAACAGAATGCCCAGAAAGAAAACTAAAAGAGATCCCAGAGTATATGTTATGAAACATCCAGCGAATATTATAAAGAATATTCCAACAACAGGATATTGCCTTTTGAAGTGATGTATTGTACTTCCTTCCATGGATACGTAAGCGAACGTACCCAAAATTGCCATCATTGCTAGCATACCAACCAGCATTTTAACAGGATGGATCAATCTATAAGAATTTATCATAAATAAATCATCAAGTATGAAACAATATACAAAAAGTACAGTATAAAGCATTCGCACAAGAATTTTCGAAAAGTTGATAATATTATATGTTAATTCAATTCAAATTCAAACTATCTCATTCAAGACTCCACAAAAGCTTTCACATATATGTATCTAAATTCTAAAACATGGCAAAAGTCGGAAGCCTCAAAATCTTTCTCAGGAAAGACTTGTAATCAAAAAAGTTCAAGAACCATTATATGTCAACTCAAAATAACACTCAGGTCCATTTTAACCTTTATAGATTAACTATAATCTTGCTTTAATTTTTTTTCTAATTCTTGAAACTAGAAAAACATAAAAAGTGAGTTAAACCGAGCTCAAGTTAATCTACATAGAAACGAGCATCAATAATATACAGTCGAAAATCACTCACCCGACAATGAGGAAAATAACGATGGATGTAAACAAGTAATTAGTCTGATAGTACAGGAGATTGTTGACCACTCGATTGCCCCACTTCTCCAGATCCTTGAGATTCGGTAGCTGAAAGCGTGCGGACTCCAGCAGAAAGTCGTCCAGGCTGCGCAGCGGCGGCAGCTCCAGGTCGTTGCTCACCAGCTTCGTCTTGTCCATCGTGGCGTCGAACTGTTCTCAACGATATCGCACTGTTAGAATCAGCCGGTCTTCCCTCTAGATCGTTCTGCCGTCGACCGGTATTTTTGGATGATGACGAGTCCGGCGACGAATGTCATGCGATGCCGACGACGTGGATTGTCGTCGGTCAGGAACGATTAATTGGAGCGATCGCTTATTGTCGGAGCAGCGCGAATCAGCTCAAAGAGGCAAGTCGCTTCGTGTACAAATAATAAATATAGACGCTAACAAATCGTCCTCGATCGTCGTCAAAATGCATCCACGACTACGTATTACGTTTCTCGGGGCGCTCTTGACAGGTAGGACATCAGATGTTCGATATCAAAATCTTTAGTCAAGGCAGGAAGGTGTATTATCGAGTGGGAGGATGACGTGCTTTCCCGCGACATTCGAAACAAAGACATTGGTAGACTTACATCACATTTTACTTTACATTAAAGTCTGTGAATAAATTGATTGAATAAATACTTCAAATATGAATAATAAGATGCATAAAAATAGACGGAAAAAAATTTATGATAATGAAATATGTAAAATAAATATAAATATATGAATGAAGGAATATGTGTGAATCTTTTGCTGATTATGCGATATATCATTGTTTAATAAATGCGAATTATTATGCACAATATAAATTTATTACAACACATCTAAGAACCATATTTTTATTACATTCTTTATTATGATTGAGTACAATCTCCATTCTTATTGTGTATGCTCGTCATTGTTTTCGCAACGTAATTGACAGTTATTATAATTCTGCTGTAATCGATCTGTTTTACTAAAATAAATACAATGAATAATTTTTTATGTATATGCATTTTTATAATTTAAATTAAACGCTATTGCAAATATATTCCCAGGTAGCAAGCTACGTCGTTTTGACATTATTTTGACGTCAAATGACGTCTTTTTGGGACGTCGTTTGTATGAAATAGTATGACGTGATATTGTTTCGTTAATTATAATATGCCGGATTAGTAACGGAATATTGAAGAACTTTCGTCGGTATTTTTGATATTGATGTGTGCAAATGAATATTTCAACATTAGAACATTTGCATGCACTGGATACCATGATTTTGAGGCCTGTCATAAATAAGTGGAAAGTCCTTGGTTCTTTTGCAAGTTGTACAGGTGACTCGCTCCAACCCCTGACTTTCGTGCTTTCTGAAAATATGTGAAAGAATAATAATCAAGGAAAAATCAATTAATAGTACTTGTCTTGATTTTGATAAGCATTCAACCGTCGCTTTATGTAATATTTTTTGACGATTCTGCGAATAGCTTACCTGACCATGATGCAATCGTAGCCTAAACATTCCCCACATCTGTAAAATTGCTTTATTGGAGTCCTTTTATGTATGTTAAGAAAACTGTAAGGGAAACCAGGGAAATCATGGTAACCAGAGAAACATCTTCCGTTTTCCATCTTTAATCTAAAACGTACACGCCTGTCTATTAATCGATCTCAAAATTAAAATCTAAGGAAATGTTGCTTCATCAATTAATCAGCGATTAATTAGATCTTTATGACATGTAATAATATAAATACAACTTAATTATTTAACACACGATTGTTGCAAGGTGAGTACTATAATTAATTCTTGTTTTACGATCCCTCAACAAGGCTCCTGAAACTCCTGAACTCCTGAGTACTCAGCCAGCGACACAGTATCAGACGGCGGCCTGGGGATCGATTCTATATCTTGAAACGAGATAAAAATTACAAAAGTGAGCGAATACTGATAATTTCATTGGTCAACACCTAGTAAACTTGCTCGCTTTTGTAATTTTCACCTTGTTTGAAGATACAGAATCGACCCCCTGACGAAACTTAGCCACACACACACAAGCACGAGCCAATGGGTGCTTTCCATTTGATAACACAGTCGACACAAGTGTCGTTCTATCCTTCTTGACATTCAGAGAATGACAAAGATAGAACGATATTTGTATCGACTTGTGTTATCGAATGGAAAGCACTCCATGTACATGTGCTCTCAGCGCGTCGGAAACGAGCACATGTGCATGAGCTCGTGCTTGCGTGTGTGTTACAGCACCTCGCCATGATAAATGGCTGAACTTACAAGGCGTAGAAAAATGACGAAATTTATGTTGCATGCCATTTCATTATTATTTGCTTAATTGTGAAAATATCATTTGTCTCGTACTTATCAAAGTCGTAATTATCAATGAAAACTAAAGTTATCCTGGAATTTTATATGTAAAAGCGTATATTTTACTCGTTTCAACAGCTATTAGATGGTTGGACCACGTATTTCTGCCCGAATATAGGCTCACTTTACGTGTCTTTTACAACCATTTACTGTTTGTCAAGGAAGAAAAGGACAGTTTTCATCGATTTTTACAAGTGTTTTAAAGCTCGTCATTTTGTTTCATCCAAATTGTCTTTACAATTAAATGGTATGCAACATGTATCAACATGTATTTCTCGCTTCTGACGTCACAATTCCAACGTTGCTGTCGCAACTACTCAGGAGCAAGATTGAATAATTTACAGCTTATTGTAGATTATTGTAGAAGGCTTATTGTAGAAGGCCTATTATGCCTGTTTCTACCAATGCAGTTTAACTTTAATCTCGGTTCAACTAATTCTTCATCTTTTTCTAGTTTTAAAAATAAGAAAAAGGTGAAGAGTAAGTTGAACCGAGATTAAAGTTAATCTACATTGGTAGAAACGGGCATTAACCAGCCTCAACCAAGTCGTTCAAGTTGGCTGTTAGCCAACTTCACCGATTATGACTTATGCCCAATTTCTTCACTTTTAGATAAGTTGCGGATAACCTTATCCAGGAGATATCTCCATTGTATTCGATGAGATATCTCTTGGATAAAGTTATCTAGAGGTGAAGAAATTGGGCATTAAGATCGCTTAGAACTTCTGACTTGCGGCTTATTGTAGAAGGCCCATAATACGCATGTCTAATACGTATACGTATAGTACGTATAATATATATTATTATACGATATAAAAACCGTGTATAACACGTTATGTTTAGTACATCCCAACCCTGTTCAGCAGTGGAATTCTGTAACTCGTTATGCGATCGTTATGTGCTCATAACGACAATCGCGCAAATATTTTATATGGTAAAAAAGCTGCGCAACTGTCGTTACGAACTCATAACGACTGCGTAACGAGTTACAGAATTCCACTGCAGGAGCCTTAATAGTAATGAATACAAAGAAATTGTAAAGAAAAATAGTGGGAAATTAATTCTCATCGAGATTACGAAAAATAATTGAATAACTGTTGCAATTTTTCTTATTAGTTCAACAAGTACTTATACGATTGTCGACAGAGAATATTTGTATAATTTATCGAGTTGGCCAAAAAATACTATACATAGTTATATAAAAATTTACATTACGTTAAAAATTATTAAATCTTTTTTAATAAAAAGTAGAAAAATACCGAATTGCTTTGAATTATTCTGTGCTCTTCCTGCGAAAGACTTCTGTTCGTAACGGCTGACAAAGACTTAACTGACTGGCACTGACTGGTAACGCTCAGTAGCGCGATTCTCTAAACGTCTTAAGCCTACGGCACACGATGCTTGTTTTCCTATTGAATTGCTAGCTGGACTAGAATCTTATCATCGTATTGGCTGTGATACTGGGCACTGACAGCACCGCAGCCAATACGGTGGCAAGATTCTAATTCAGCTAGCAATCTAGCAGGAAAATAAGCATCGTGTGCCACTAGCTTTAGCCGATATTTCATTCGTGCATTTTCGTCGTAGGACAAATTTTTTCAAACCTGTTGATTGATTATAGGATAGAGAGATCCGAGGACCTCTCTCTTTCTCTCTGTCCTACATACAAATGAAATATCACCCTTATCGATGATTGTCGCTATCATTAACTAACGACAGCCATTGGCAGGACAATCCTAGACAAAAAAGCGTGGTTTTCATTGGCTGTCCCTAGTTAACGATAGCGACAATTGTCGATAAAACGTTTAGAGAATCCCC
>NW_017299509.1:525919-542161 GCF_001594075.2 Trachymyrmex cornetzi
AAACAGATTTATTTTGATTCTACATAAAGGACGACACTGTCATTTAACTTTCTTTTAAGTAACGTTTGTTGACTCATTGCGAAGAAATAAATACTAACCTCAACGATGGGGATATTCAGGGTGCAAAATATAAATAAATCACATTATATATTCCACAAGGAATATTCGTGTATCTTGTTTACAAAATCAAACGTGACTTTTAGCTTTCTTTGTTACAAAATCTGAGCCAAAACTTGACATACAGGCTCTTTAAAACAGATATACAATAGATATTCATTTAGTCAATCTTGATTGTTTTTTAATACAATAGTAAGATAATCTCTGTGATTATACAAATATACGAAATTAAATATTAATAACACGCGACAATTTCTGCACCCTGTTGAGTAGAAGATCCCCTTGCTTCACCATCGCTTGATATTGCCAATTCTTGCTATCCGGTCGATTTGTTTCGACTACTCCTCCAACTCGATCGACTTTGCAATGTAATCGGCCTGCTGCTATAAAGCGTGACAGTTCTCTAAAAAAAAAAAAAAAATAACATTCAAGAGCATTAACAGTGGACCTTGATGCCTATTTTTGTGTAAATTTATACAACTTCCAGTTCAAGCAAACTGTATTGATTATTTGTCGATTTTGAAACACAATCTTAAACTGTGAAGCCAGAGAGTTTATAACTTTAATTAAATAAAACAAATTTTAATGTACATATGATACAGTTGACATTAAGTAAAATAAAAGTAGAAACAAAATAAAAATATGTCTACATCAAACTAACGTTTCGACCATCTTTGGATCATTTTCAAAGTTATAAACAAGTATCTATATAAAAGTGGTTGACTACAATAGATTAATATAGATCATTAATTATAGAAGTACAATGAAAATTATTAAAAATAGACCTTTGTTGTTCAGGCAATGATTTTAATTATATGTAGTCGACGGAAGGTAAATTCTGGATTTACGCCAAACATTCAAATATCGCTGAGTATCCAACAATGAATAGATGTAGTTATCAAAAAATAAATCCTGGATATACGCCATGGTTCGATTACAAAAAGTATTCGCCAAATGTACAAAAGTACATTATCGCTGATAATGCTATTAAGTAAGCCAAAGTAACAGTCCTTACAAAAGGCTAATCCAGATTCTACAGTATAAAATTTAATAATATAAGAATAAACATGTATAAAATTTAGTTACCAACAAAACATGTGAACATATATGTGTATAGTAAAATTCAGTAATATAAATAAAAAGGAGTTCCCTCAGAACAATAAAAAAATATGCGAAATAAAATAGATAAAAACGATAACGCAGAATATAATAAGTTAAAACTATTAAAATGTTCAGAACCTAAAGTAATTACTACTAAAAGAGAAAACATACCTTAAGAAAGTAAAGCGCAGTCAAATTAAATAAAAAAGTAACGTCAGAAAAAATTATTGAGTCAATGATTAAAACTGTAATAAATTTAAATTTAAACAAATTTGCGACAAGGACCACTCTGTATTATTCACTTTTATACTGTAGAATCTGGATTAACTTTTTGTAAGATGGACTCTTACTTTGGCTTACTTAATAGCATCATCAGTGACTTTTTTATATTTGGCGAATACTTTTTGTAATCGAATCATGGCGTACATCCAAGATTTATTTTTTGATAACTACATCTATTCATTGTTGGATATTCAGCGATATTTGAATGTTTGGCGTAAATTCAGGATCTACCTTCCGTCGACCACATATAATTGAAATCAGAGCCTGAACAAGGAAGGTCTATTTTTGATAATTTTCATTGTATTTCTATAATTAATGATCTATGTTAATCTATTGTAGTCAACCGCTTTTATATACATACTTGTTTATAACTTTGAAAATGACTCGAAGGTGGTCGAAACGTTAGTTTGATGTAGACATATTTTTATTTTGTTTTTACTTTTATTTTACTTAATATCAACTGTATCATATGTACATTAAAATTTGTTTTGTTTTGGCTTGTAGCTCTTCTGATTATATTTTGTTTTATTTGAATTATTTGAGCCTTTCTTTATTATGTATTTTTAATTAAATAAAAAATAAAAAAAATATATTAATAATATTTGTGACTCCAAGAACAAATTTAATACAAATAAAATATGAACTTCTGCGATTATTAATAATAAGTGCATAAATTATATATTCATAAGTGATAAAATATAATTTGCAAGCAATTAAGAAGTAATAATCAAACGAAGTTAAAAGTAAAATGTAAACTCGTAGACGAGTTTCGATTCCGAATTTGTGCGAGTCCTCTTTAATGTGATAATTAGTAAAATCAAGTACAAACTGAAATAATTGCTTACAAGTTGTATTCCATTGCTTATGAATATATAATTTATTGACAACTAAAGAGATTCATATTAGCATTTTAGTTGATTTAATTAAATTGCGTTAAAATTGATAACAATCACTCACTGATCAATGTATTCCACTGTGACACCAAATGCTTCAGCCATATACTGGAGAGTTAAAGACCGGTAGGATTCCAATAGTTGTGTATATGCGAGAATTCTCATCTCCCGAACGTAGTACCGATAATGAGGAAATATTAAATAATCTCGACGCAGCAGTCCTTCGACATGCGCTGAAACATTATTGTAATAATTGCAGGATTCTTCAAATATAAAGTAGAATTTAAACTGCGTCTTTCATACTTACCAAGATTCTTGAAAAAATCTGCATAATGACAATTATACAATGAGAACAAGTAATCCTTGACGTCTGAATTACTGTGAAGAACCTCCAATATCTCGGAGCCCTTAATAATTTTGTCTCTCAGTTCATTCCGTGGAAGACTTATCATACTTAAGTATACTGTGTATCTCACAAAAGTGTTATAATCCATGAGCTCATAACTCGTAAATGTGCTAATTGTGTCCAAAAAGAAGTTTGCAGCTTCCTTGAAGTTACGAACTGCTATGCAATATATTCCCTGATAAACTTTCAAACGATTTCGTCTATCCCAATCACCACCTTCTTCTATCAAGCTGCAAAATATGAGCAAAATATATTAGTTATTACAAAGTATACGATAATTGATATAAAAAGATCTTTTTGCTTTCACTTACCTCTTAGCTTTCTCAATATTTCTAGTGATGTGATCATGATCTAGATAGAACAAGCCAATCCTAATATTGTGAAATATAATATCTAGTCTGTGTCCTAATGATACTGTCTTGTCATACGTTTTCCTAAACGCTGAGATTGCACCTTCTTTATCGCCTATTCGACAGAGATATTCGGATTTCTTTAAGTTGGCTTCCCGAACCTCCATCTCGCCTAGATTTTTCTCAGCATCCTCGATAGCATCGTCAAGTTTCTTTAACTGTTCTACATTATGTGTCTTCATCGTTGCAAGAAGAGTTTCGTCCACAGGCCAATTCAAGTCTTTGCAAACTTCTTCATAGAACGGAGCCATATCTATGTACAAAAATTGTCTTTATTTATTACAAAATACAAATTATACTAAAAGAAATAATAATCAATTATTAAAAAATTAATAAATTGATCATAGCAGTTAATAGCCACGACTATTTTTAAAAAACATTATTACCTTTATTTTTTATTTCAAAACAGAAATTATATTAAGAATTACATATAATCAATCCATTAAAGAATTAATAAATTGATCAAAGCAGTTAATAGTAGAGGTTATGTTTCGGACAATAATAGATAACGAGATGATGTATCCAGCGACAGATCGAGATAAGAAGGAAATGACAAGGTATTATGTTAAACAGATTAAGTTACGCTGTCGAAAATTATATCAAACTTTTCGAAATAACGTGACAAGCAGTCGAGAGAAAAAGATGCAGTCTCACTGTCAGCTTTGATGGCATCTAGGAGTTTGGTCTTCAAAGAGGCATCATCTACATGTTCGCGGAGACCCAACAGGAACTTCGTCTGGGCCAACTCCAAATTCGGATTCTTCTCTAAACCCTCTTCCTCCAGATTCTCCAGTGGCATTGTGAATTATTAAATAATTCGATAGAACGTCGTCCGTAATGAATTGACACCTTCCCTTTTTAGGTTAAGAAGCTTTGTGATCCGAGACACTTCAGGTTCCTTAAAAGGACTTTTCAATTCGCAGTATTTCCGGAAGATGGCGCCACCGTATCCATCTTTCCGTTTACGGTGCTTCAATAGATGGCGCCATCGCATTTATCGCCCGTTTAATCTTCAATTTTTGCTAGTCATTCTCACTTAGAAAAATATCTACAAAATTATTTTGCGAGAGAGAGAGAGATGGTATAAAAGATTATGATGTACTCTTTTCCATTTTTTAGGAAATCGGAAGTAACGTAATTCTATAAATTAATATGTAGAATATTAGTCGGATGAATAGAGAATTTAATTAAAGTAAATTGAAGTATAATTTATACAAGGCTGTATTTAAAAGATAAAATTGAGATGCTATCTCAAAAGCAGATAGACAAAATGCAGCAACTCAAGACTGTTAAATTAAACGTTCGTTAATTTTGAAAGTCAGGGCTCCGAAATTTGCTCTTATGTAACCTGATAAAACTCTTATTATTGAGCACGTCAACAGTAGAAATAAAAGAGGAGGCTGCTCAAGCAAAACACAAGTCATCTCCCAATTTGCGATTCATTTTTATATTATTTTGATATTATCGTGACTTGCTGCTCTGCTTAGGCTGGAATGACTAAAGCACTCCGTTTACTTTAACGAATTAATTAATTTACTTTTTTTCTGACACATATTACCATTGACTGAGACAAGATGAGTCTAGAGAAACAGGAAAATCTGTTCCCACAGAATTCATTTAGTATTTAAAAATCAAACACGAAGAATCTCTCGTGGTGATAGATCGACTTTGTTTGTTTCATTAATTTAGGTACGTCTAGTTCCTTCATTTCCTTTTCAATCAAAAATTCTATTCTTCCAATACTCGAAATTATTTCCACTCGTCTGGAGTTCCGCTTATTTTTCTTCACGACGATAATAAAGTGGAATTAGTAAACTGACATTTAATTCCTACAATTCGCGTCATGAGAATTCAACAGCTGATTCAAACGCAAAGGCGCTGACGATTCGAGCTTGATTGTTGCCAATAATTGTTGATTTCTCTAATATTCGCGAAGCTGATTGACGATCCGCGAAATCGAAACGGATTGAAAATGGCAGAGATTCGATCTCCCGAAATCAGAAACAGTAGGAGAATAAAAACCTTGATTGTGTCGTCATGCCTGGCCTTGCAAAATAATAATCGTCATCATCATATAAATTCCTTTTTCTTGTTACTTTTTTTAAAAAATTTAATATACGTAATTAATATACGTAATGTAACAATTTGACACGACACACAGCTTACAGCGTGATTCTTTAATAATAATAAACGCGCACACAACATCAACTTCGTTCTCTTAATCGACTTCGATAATAAATCTAAAATTCTAGACAATTAGCTCATTAAAATATTTATCTTATTAGCCTCATTGGAAAATTATGGGCGAGGATATCGAATTTTCGCGCGATTCTGCATATACATATACGATTCGGATCATAAAAGATTCTCGGGGAATGATTTAATTTGAACCATCTTATTATTCTTATCCAGGTAAAACGCAGAATTATAATTAAGTCATAATAATATCATAGGACGTCATCATGACGTTATTTAATATTTAAAAATGAACTTATAAATGACAAATAAGGTAATGATAATATCCTTATGATATTCTTATGACTTTTATATTTTACGTGGATAATTCCCTTTAAAAAGAATAAAATTAAATTAATTTTCCCATCTACTTTTTCGATCGCTTATATACATCTATATATTATATATATACATATACGTGCGTGTGATTGAAATGTAAAAAAAAGAGATCGGTCGACACGCAGATAATCATAGTATTGATTAAGTATTTAGACCTCCGAATATCTCGCAGTGTCATTAATGATCATTACGCTCCTTCGTATACTCTGTTATAAAAAGGCCGCATGACATTGCACCGAGGGATAAAGAGACCGTAATAACTTATTATTATAGTTCCCGATTAACGTCACCGTTCGCTTGCCGTTCGAGAAAGAAAGACTTCTTTCGGGTAAAGAATTACCATTCACTTTCGGTGTTATATCAGTAATGTATTTTGTAACAATTCATTTTTCACATAAAATATCGTAGTAGTACGAGCAGAGACATACAGATTTACATATTGCGGGATACTCGGGTATCCACTGAGCACCCAATGTAACGTCCGTTGGAGATCTGCGTGGGCTTCGTTAGGATCGGGCGGCAAAAGAGCAAGGGAAAAATCTCTTTTTCTTATTCATTTTTTTTTCTTTTCTTTTCTTTCGAGCTATCGTCAAAGCTGCAGTCGACGAGAGCATCTGTCACCCTTCCTTATCCCGCGATATTTCGTAGGAGCGATGAATATTCGAAAAGTACATTCGTTAATTCAGATTACAGAACACATCTCGACTGCCCGAGCGATCGCGACCCGATCGACGACAGGAGCTGGCACTTGGCAGAGCGGATCCGCGATACGGATCAGGCCGATCGTTCGAACGCACACGTAGATACACCGTTACGTTTAATTAATAGGTAGAATAATAGAGGTTCGAAGCGATTAAAAAATATGTCGGAGGCCGGCACAAATCCCGGCCCAAGCTCTCTTACTCGCTTACTTAACTCTCGGATTTTGTTCTTTTTTTCTTTTTTGCTTTGTTTAATTCGACACGTTCAACAGCGAATCCACACTTTTATATATCTGTATAATATATATTTATACTTAATAGTAAAGTCCTTAATATAGAGCGATCAATTTACAATCAGTTAGTTAATTTGATTAATCGAAGAGTCAATTAATTAGTAGTGCGGTTGGATGTGCCGGTCGCACCGACCGGCCAGAGTTATGTGTATATTAATCCTCATCTTTTCGATTGCGAATCGATGAACGTTGTTGCGCGACTAACACACCGATGACATCTATTATTCTTGGCCGCCGTCCGGAATCGGATTGGATTTCTGAAAAACATCTACTACAATAAACTTCGATCGTATGTACTCGTGACTCGTGATCGTGTCTGTACGTTTATATGTATGCGTGTTGTATATGTGTGTGTTGTGTGTGTGTGTACGTCTGTGTACAGATATTATGTAATTTATGTCTATGTGTGTGTGTGTACGTTGAGGCCGATGATGGAACGAAAGAAACATCTATAATATAGACATCAGTTATTATATCAACGATTCTCATCTATACCCTGTGCATCATCTTAAATGTCTCGACACATCCTAGGTGATTTCACCCGAGATAAATGTTGCTCGCTTATCCTTACATATATAATATATTTATAGTTTATATTTATATAATATCTATATATATATTTATATATTTATATATTTATATCTGTATATATATTTATAATCATGCCAGATGCGTCACTTTACAGCGTCGGTCAGCGACAAAGGAGGATGCCGATTAATGCCAGCTATATCTATTACGACTGCATGTAAGTGTACGTATGTTTTGTGTGCGTCATGTCAGTGTGTGTGTGTGTGTGTGTGTGTGTGTATGTGTGTTCGCGCGCGGGTGCGTATGCGTGTGTGTGTGTGGTGCGCGTAAATGCGTGTGTTCGTTTTCATATAATCGTGTATTAATATATAGTGACTTTCGGCAAAATGCGAAACGCATAACAGAATATAATTAACGAGACAACGTAACGCGACTATGTTAATAACGACGTAACTCCACAGCGATATCGAGTTGTAACGATAAATAATAGCCAGAGTTGCAACGAGAAAACGGCGATGGCTGTTGCGGGCGCGAGGTACGAAAGTGGATGGCGCGGTGATGATAAAACAATTAAAGTACACACGAATAGTCTCTTCCTTCTTCTGCCTCTCACGTTTTGGGCTCATACATCTTCTTACGTTAAAGTAAGCTTGGCATCCGGTCGCGCGGACGGTCTCTCTTACCAAGGTTCAAGTTATAATTCGGTCGATCGTCGGCGAATTCCGTCCCGCGCGCGAGTTGCAAGGCCGGTTCTATTAACATCGATTAACATCAACCTTAGTTTAATCGATTTTCTGTCTCCTTCTAGTCCCCTCATTTTCCCGAGAAGGAGATAAATAAGTTATTTCTCATTTCTATAATTAAATAACGCTGGTCAAACGTCGCGCGAATAAATATATTCTCTCGAAATTTGGAATTTTTAACGCAAGAATATCCGAAGTCTCGAAATATTAAATGGAAATAACGTACAGCACTTGAATTAGCATAACGTTTAAGTTACATCTACAATTCAACGGTTTCTTTCATGCGAAATTGACTTTATCCGATTGCGGGAGGAAACGAATACAAAGGAAACTTTTAATCGCGTGATACTTTTATATAACACTTTTTATACTTTCCTTCTGAATGTCGCGTTCGAGAAATAGAGTTCCTTTTTCCCCGGATAAGGATTAAACTACGGTTAAATTTGACCAACGTTGACGAAAGTGGTCGTGCCACGATTGAAGATGCACCGACGCAATCGGGCTTGATTTTTTTTTTCCTTGCTATGTGCAGTAACCTTAACGATACAATGACGATAACGATTAATATTTACTCTGTTAAAAAAAGCTCACGTGCTGCGAGCGCGAGAGCGACGCGCGGCGCGCAATTTGGTGACATTTTTTCCACGCGCTCATCTCTCGTTAGAGCGCGATGAGGAGATGTGATTTTTCGGTGGAAAATAAACAAAAACGGAAATTGGAAAATTATTTCATCTGGAACACTCTGTGCGTGGCAAGAAAAAAAAGAATAAACGAAAGAAATGATAGCGTATCTTTTATTCGGGCTAAGAAACATCCGACCGCGCTGATAATGGTCGATGCAGATTCGCGCGTTCAGAAACGATGATGCTTCGAACGCAAGGATATCTAATCGATTGATCGCGTTCTTATTTCAACTTCTGTTGCTGTATGATAACGAACACGGACTCGTAGAAACGTGAGAGGGTACGTAAAATCGTAATTTCACAACCGAGCTTCGTAATTTTTCGATGGGTCAACAATTATTTACGTGCGTCCCTTCTATCACTTTTACTTAGACTAATTTGCTATATTAGCAACGATACCTCATTATGGCACAACCGAGCGAACTACAGAGTTCCTCGTGAACTTGAAACTTTCAATTCGATTAAGCTCGGCTCGGTGCACGATCGAAATGAGAACGATTGCTCATCGAGAGGAGATGACTCCTTAGTTACAAGTTTATAAAAGATAAATCTCTCGGCGGATTTCTCTTCTTCCGTCAAGATAATCAATTCTTCGATCATTTCTGTGTTAAAAGCTGAATAATGAAAAAATTGTATATAAATATCGCTTCTAACAAATAATATTACGTGCGCCCTATCACGTAAAATTGTAAAACGAAGCAAATCGTCGATTTTTTAGAGAAATTAAGATAGCAATTCCGATGACGTGAAATTGCATCGTCATATAAAGTGCAGCATTTGACGTGTTAATTAATCAAATACGCAACACATTAATAACATTACAACAGGCTAATGGTATTAAGACGCAATGCGATACATAAATGATAAGTAAATGATCGATGCTATTATTCTAATCGTACAATCGTAGCGCGTTCTTTTTTGTCGTAACGAAACCGGTATAAATTCGATTAATTCCATTTCTGATAGACACGGAAAAGTCATTTTTATAACATTATCACAAAAATCTTATTGCACTCTCGTTATTCTCAATAAATAATATTATACTTTATCATGTCATTTTTATAATATAAAATAGATAATATTATATATAAACAATATATAATATATATATATATATATAAATAATATATAACGTTATATATTTTATATAAAATGATAACATCACAATATCATTTATAAATAAGAGAAATATTAAGTGAAAAATCAATCAATGTACAATAACTATTGCACAATAACTAATGGTCATTGATTAAACTAAATTAATTATCTAACAAATCATTTATTTCCTGTGCATCGAGAATTTGAATTAGTCGAAATTATACTTGTTTCGATATAATCGGTAATATTTTGGACTTTGTGTTTTACTTTATGTTGCGTCGTTTCTTATTGACTTTCGAAGATAACAATTTGCAATTACAAATTAGGATACATACCCATCTATATACCCTATTTGCAATATTGAATGCCCTTCGAAATACGAAAGAGTTTACGGAAACATGGTTTCGGTTAAAGCTCGTAGATATGCTCGTAGCAATCAGTGTGGTCGATACTTCCTAATCGATGTAGGAAAGAAGAATAGCGTAATTACATGTTTACCCGACCTTGGCTACGTCGGCCGAATTCGTAATCCGTGATCTGTTCGGTATTAAGGTCATTTATCGTTATGGTTATCAGAATGCGTGCCCGTGTAAGTGTATTTTAGCGATCGGATCGGTACAGAACGCGATCGGCGAACCTGATCTACCCTTACAATTCTCGTTCGTTGCGTGCGCTAGTCGCGTTTCACCAGTGGTTTTCCCGTTCCCGAGCCGCGCGCCCGTAATTACTCACGGCGTAATCACATATCGAGAGCGTGATAAAAAAAAAATTGAGTACGAGAGAAGCGAGATGCAGGGAGAAAGAGTGGAGAGACGTTGAAATGAAAGACCGACAGTTGCATAGGCTGCCCCAAAATTGACGCAATATAGACACGATACAGCATGCATGCCTCGAATTCCTGGCGAAAATAAAGCACAAGAGAAAAAGGAGCGGAAATCGAACGTAAAGATAGTGACAGAAACATAAGCAAACGATTTAAGGTACGTAATGAATTGAAATAATAGAATGTAAAAGAAGGGTAAAGCATTTTAATGCTTCTTTTACATTACATCGTTCCAATCTCCTTAGAGTATTGCTTACGTTTGCTTACGCTTCTATCACTCTCCCTTTACATTCGACTTGCATTCTTTTTTGTCTTACGTTTCATTTTTGGTAGGGAGGACATCTTCATTTTCACACAATGTTTCAAATCTCGGTTTCAATATCTTAGGAACTAAGCTTCAGATTCTTAAAGTAGTATCCATCTGAAAGAAAATGCATTAGATGTACTATCTAATAATAATTCGGATAATAGTTCATTATTGCTATCAGAGTTATCTCGATGTTATCTCGGTGAGAGGAAAAATGTGTATATCCATTTTTCGCCAATTCTGGGGTGCTTTGTACATAGAACTGGCTTGAGCAAAGGTAAGTGAAAAAGAGGAAATAGAGTATCGTGCGGCAAATGGATCGACAAAGAGCGAAAGATTGCGCGCAGATTGGAGATAGCATCTCGCGGAGGGTGATTTCGCGGAGAGAGCGATTTAAAGAGAGAAAATGACGGGGATGAAGGAACGGCGATTCGGGGGGGGACGACGCGCGACGGTGCGACCCCGACACGTTGAGAGCCGTGTCTTAAAAGACGTGTGTAAAAATACGTAGAAAAGATAAACGCGGCGGATACGTGCGTCGCTCGCGCGCGCGCACAGGAGGCGATCGGCAGGCGCGGAGGTGAGGTCGGTGAGGTCGGTGAGGATGGGACGGGATGGAGATGGAGATGGAGAGAGAAAGAGATAGGATCATCGGGGGCTGGTGGTGGTGGTGGGTCGGCGAACGGTATCTCACATCGATTATCATACACCGTCGTAGGAGAGGTCGACCGGCGGTCTGTGGTGCGACGGTGCGAGGTAGGACGGCGGCGTGGTGGTGCTGCTGGACGCCGCGCCAGCCGTGCCGACGTAGCCGGGGTAATTGGCGCTGGGCGCGTGTATGCCCGTCGGTGGCGCTGGATAAGCGTCGAACGAGCTTGAGTACGAGCCGTTGTACGGATACGGATTGCCCGCCATCGGGTGGCCGAGGGCGGCGGATGGATGCATGCTACTCATGCCGCTCATCCCACCAATTCCGTACGTACGCTGCATCAAGCTTGTCTCGAGGCCTCCGAACAGGTACCCATTGGTCGAGCCCATCGGCACCGGATAGTGCCCGGTTATGATGTTGGGGTAAGAGTTGCTGGGGTGTCCGTGATTCATGCTAGGGGTGTAGTTACTGGACGCGAGATTTTCCACCGTGTAGGATTTGCTGTGCTGCTGCTGTTGTTGCTGCTGTTGCTGCTGTTGTTGATGCTGTGGCTGCTGCTGCTGCTGTTGCTGAGAGTCTTGATGATGACGACTGTTCATAGCGTACAAACCTCCGTAGCCAGCGTCGGTGGGAGAGTGGTGTAGCGAGGATGGATAGATTCCGCTACCCGGCGGCAACGGTGGACTGTAATTGGCCATTCCAGCTGGTCCAGCCTGCATGCCGCCGAAACCGGACATGTAGGACTGATGGTGGTCCAACTTGTCCCCCATGCTATCGTCGCCCGGCATACCCGGATGCGCATGTTGCAGACGCTGACTACCGCCATCGGCTATACTCGGGATCTGGTCCACGAGGGATTCTAGGTCGCTCAGACTCTTAGACGCCACGTCCTGGCCGGAGTTCCTCTTGATGACGTATTGCTCGTGCGGATGGTGCGGCGACATGGACGTATGGGTGGGCGTATGTGGATGCGGCGGCGTTGGATGCGAATGATGGGAGTGCTCCTCGGCGGTCTGGCTGAGAGGCGTCGATGTCGTCTGATGCGGATGCGGATTATGCGCGTCTGGTGGCTGCTCGTGGTAACCCATGTAGTTGGCGTAGCTGTTATGGGACGGCGTGCCAGGACTGCCATGGTGACCCGTCGGATCGGGCCCTCCGGCCGGATTATACTGACGATGGTCGTTGCCCATGTTTTGCTGCGACATGCTGGTGGGCGGTTCAAAGTCCGGATGCTCGACGCTAGGCGACGTCAAAGGCGACGGCTCGAGATTGTTCTCCGACGAGATTGCAGTATTGATTTCCGACGATAAGTCCGAGTGCGTGAACGACAGCGACATGGACTTGGGGCTCTGGCTGTAATGCTGCTGCAGGTGCACAGGGCTTTGCTTCGCGCTCATATTGTACGGGCTATTGTCGTTTATCCCCTGGCCGAAGAAGCCGTCATTCATCGTCGGCGCGTACGGCGCCATATGCTGGAACTTTGGAGGTGACATCAGTGGTGGCGAAAAGCAGTTCGACACGTTACTGTACCCGTCGTTCAAGTGGCCCATCACCTGATGCTGTTGCTGTTGCTGCTCTCTCTCACGGTTCTCCCGCTCCATTTGCTTTTGCTGTTGATGGATCTTTTTCGGACGACCGCGACGTTTTTTAATAACCTCGCCGTTTGCGTCCAGCTTTTCAGGATCCGGCGGTGGCTGATCCTCTGGATTTTTTATCTTTTTCGGTCTTCCGCGTTTCTTCTTGCCAGGTAACACGCCCGTCTCCTGCTTAATTCCCATGCCGTTGATCTCCGTGATTCGGCTCTCACCGTCGGGCAAATCGTCGGTAAACACTGGCTTCTTATCCTCGATCGGTTCGTGTTCCTTTTTCTTGAGCTTTGAATCGGCGAATACGATGTCTGATTCGTCCAAGTGCGTGATCGTACCGTTTAGGTAGTCGCGGAACTTCTTCAGGGCAGCGTAATATGGCACCTTGTCAGCAGCACGTGGTAGTTGAGCACACCTCGCGCTGCTTGAGGGCATAACCCACATGTACTGCAATACACAACATCGAGAAGTGAGGATTTTGCCTAGACGATTATGTCATTAAAATCATAAACATTAAAATTTCATACATGTATGGTAAATAGAAAATAATTACATATATAGTATACATAGTAATTCAGATTGAATTATTTGAACATTAAAGATCTAGTTTTGATCGTTACGGTCGTTAATTATATTTCTTACTGTTGAATTTTCAAATATACGATCCAGTAAAATTCTTATGGTAAAATAATTTCGTTGAGTTCAAATGGCACAGTCAAAATATAGCGAAAATGATCTCTGTTTATTTATGATAACATGTTGTCCGAGACCTACATTCTCACTGAATTCACTGAAATTATAGGTATCAGAGGTCTGTTTTCTGTGGCTGAATTAGTGTACACTTTTGGAACTGAAAGTGGAGAGAGAGTGAGAAAGATTCGATATTTGTCAAAAACGAGAAAAAGAGTTCTAGTGCAGTCTAGTACAGGAACAGAAAACAGATCTCATTTCTAATATTCTGAGCAACACAAAAAGCAAGTAAAGTTGCGTGAAACGTCCGAATGTTTTAGAATTCCTTTAAATGATTTTCCTCGAGGAATTTTTGAATTTTGCGTTACGCAGAATATTTTTTCAGTGCAAGAGCATGAAGAAAAATGTAAGCTATTTTACCGTATTGGTGCCGTCGACGAGGTTCGGTTGTCTGCCAAACCCAAATTCCTTCTTTCCCGAGAATACTTCGTATATGAGTTTGCCGTTGAATACTGCAATTTTTGGCTTATACTTTCGTAATTTCTCGAGCAAAATGTGACTACCTGTAAAATAAAAACAATAATTAATATAAATATAATTAATACAGTTATAAGTAAATATATTACAATTTTGATATATAGTACTGATTATTAACAATCAAATAAAAAGGAATTAATTATAAAGTAATGTGACCGATTAACATAAACAAATAGCACTTGTTATCTCTTTCTTTTTAATATTCTTTTTTACCTCTAATATATTTTAAAAACTTTAAAGCAAATTCAATTAAATTCAAATTTTATAGCATAGGCAGTACATTTACGCTTGCCTATAATTACCCTAACTTATAAATATAGACATTATTACATAAAGTCATTGATTACAGATTACACCTATCGCTCCTCTTTATCCTCGCGTTCATTCGTGAATGCTATTTATATCATGCAATTCATCCATTCTATATATTTTTGTAAACGAGAGAAAAATTATCGCGTTGCAATTTAATAAAAGAGTACTTAGTAATAATAATTTAAGATATTCTCTATTACGAAAAACGTAACAATCGAATAATGTAAGGTAAACAAAACGATTTCTGCACGGTATAATCGACGTAAGTACAGATGCAGCTATAATTGTCTCAATTACAGAAATTAAGTCATTCTGGAATTATGCAGTTACTCGAGATTCTAATTCATTAATTTCTGTATTTGCATTATTTTTGACTGATTGTAGCAGGATATGTCGTAAATAGAATTTTTTAAAAATAGAATTTTAGTAGAGAGGGGCATAAATTTACATAAAATTTATTAAGCTACTTACGTAAAAGATGTGTTAGGGAATATTAATGTAAGCGAGGCATTGGTCAACGAGTGTTCACGACAACACAAAGCCTAAAATCAGGATATAAGACGTCTTTGACGTCTGGCTTTTCTGATTAATTGGTAGTTTAGACTTAATTTGATGATAATGTAAAAGTGTTTTTCAGCTATGGTTAATTAATGGACTGATAGTTTTGTAGTGAATAATTTTAAAAATTATTCTAATTTATACAAAATCATCAGTTTAGTGATTAACCATAGCGAGAAAAATTAATATTTTTCCATTATTTCTGGTTAAGTCTAACCCGTAAATTCATTCAGAAAATGAAAAATGTTCATTCCTATCAACATACATTAACTTTAATCTTGGTTTAACTTATTTTTTATCATCTTCTAATTCTAAGAATTAAAAAAGGATAAATAAAAACTAAATAAACTCGAGAGATCGAAGTTAATCTATTGATAGAAATTTATTTATTGATAGAAATTAATCTTAGAAGCCTTTTAAAAGGTTCTCGCAAAATGTCTTTTCGACGTCTTACATCTCGATTTAGATTTTCTGCTGTTTGAGTTAATTTTTTGTCGCAAAAATAATTTCCATAATTCAATTGTTTCTCTCTTGAATTTAGAGGGAGGGGAGAGAGCGACGCCTCTTGAAATACGCTCGTACAGAATCTCCACTACATTCGCATCCTTTTCGCATCATTTTCCAAGTGCTGAAAGTATTGATACGCGTTCCGGTTGACGGATACGCGAATCAGTGATATTTAAATGCGTAGCTGGTGACCAACCGTAATTAACTAATCTCATTTGAAGCGGTGAGAAAAGTATTCGACCTCTACTCCGCTTTTATACTTCCGGCGTCATTAATTTATCGGCTACTTTATTTTAGCGGGACTTGACGTTCGATGTTCCACCGGACGACTCCAACTTCTCGCGAAAAAAGTAGAGACGGCAATTTTACTGAAACACGGGGACATTGCCGATGAGTAGTTTATTGGCTATTAATTATTACTGCTCTCGCCCGCTCCTAATGATT
>NW_017299509.1:542215-547146 GCF_001594075.2 Trachymyrmex cornetzi
AAAAAAAAAAAAAAAAAAAAAAAAGATTTAGAGAGTACAAATACAAATACCGCATGTATTTCGGCGAAACCTGTGGTTGCACGATTTAAAAATGAAATCGGTGCGTCGCGTCTCTCTCTAATGATAGGCAAATGAAAGTCCGTCGGTAGGGCGACATTTTCGGATGGATGGCGGGGTCTACACCGCTTTCGGCAGGGCAATACGCGACACGCGTGTTGCGATATGCCTTTAAGCGCGAGCGGAGCGAGTGGCCGATAAAGTTGGCAGTACTGCCGCTTCCCGCGTCGCGTACACGCATGGCCGCTATGTCCGAGTGATCGGTCCGTTAAAAAACGTTTCGAGGACTGCTGTGGGATGGAAGAAGTGAGACACGATGCTTTGTACGAGCGTGAGTGCGTCGACACGATGAGATGGACCGCGACGTCCGTCGAGGAGGACCGGCTCCAACGCGGGCACGCGACGAACGATCAACGATACGGTGAGAGCACCCTTCGATCATGATCCACGATGCTTGTGCTTCTTTTCGCCGATGCCGTGTAACGGCGCCGTTTGCTATTGTCACAAATGGCGCCGGTACATCTTTTTCCCGGCTAGACACATCGCTGCGATGATATCGCGATGGATGTCGTTCATAAATGTATCCAAGTCCCTTCGAGGGAGATCGATCGGGATGGAGATACATTGCTGCAAGACGCTTGTCGTGTACGATGAATGAACGCCAACATTCGAGCCGCTCCGCCGAATTTCGGCGACAAATTGGAAAATTTTTGTTTCCATGCGGCGCGTGGGAAAAGCGATTAGAGCTGTTACTTCGGAAAGAAACATGGAGGCAATCGCACACACGATTCGCTCGGCCCTAACCTGTTGATGCAACCGGCTTTTATCTCATTACTATTGTTATGTTTACTTTTATCTGCTTTTACGTCGTTTTTACACTGCTCCTTTCTTTTTCATGGATATCGCGGAATATAAGTTCACTTTACTCCGGATATGCGTCGGTAAAATGGAGTTAAAAACGAATTATGAAGCCTTGTTCAAGACAGTGAATCTGCTAATTCAATTAACGAAACGATCGTTTAAGAGAATTAAAATAGTCGAGTAAATTTAAATGTATCCTTCTGTCGAAAAAAAATCGTTTTTTTAAGTTCCAAATCGGTTCGCAAGGTGTCGTGTGAAAAGCCCTGTATACGCGATAACCTCACCATTTATGCTCCGTTCTATCAATTTTAAATCTTGGTTCAACTAACTTTTCATGTTTTTCTAGTTCTAAGAATATTAGAAAAAGACAAAGAGTAAGACTGGTCTTCGTAATCAATTCTTATATTCAAGTACAGCCTTAAAATATCATAAGCCAATCAGAGGGCTTTATTAGCATCTAAAGATATTATTTATAATCGATTATTTTTCTCGCACTCGATTGATTAATTTCTTACAGCTTAAGGCTTAAAGTTTAAGATTTACGCCTTAAAATCTCATTGTAGAGCGGCTTAAGACGACCTTATAATAAGAATGGACTGTGAATACTACCCTAAGTTTAACCGAGGTTAAAGTTAATCTAGATTGGTAGAAACGGGCATTATATATACATATATAGGCGTTTTTATGAATGCAGTGAAACGATCTCGCATCGATATGTCGAAACTTTCCCCACTCGTGGCATCGCGTCTATTGAATTCGGCCTGACGTTGGTAAGAGACGGATGTTTCTCCTCCGAACGAGAGGAACAAAGACTGCAGCACACAAAAAAACGTAAGGCATAAGCGAATCAGCCAATCACAGTAGAGACACAAGGCAATAACGTAAGCAGCGTCGAATCTAATGGGCTTTCTACAATTGACCAATCATAGTTGATTATTCTTCTTACATTCGACTGCGATCAATTTCTTACGACTTTATTATTTAGATTTAAAGCTTAGGATGTGGCTTATTGTAGAAAGCCCATAGAAATGTCGATTCGCTTACTACTTAATTGCTTTGATTGGTTCACTTTCTTATGCCCTA
Source organism: Trachymyrmex cornetzi (assembly GCF_001594075.2). NCBI lineage: Eukaryota > Metazoa > Arthropoda > Insecta > Hymenoptera > Formicidae > Trachymyrmex > Trachymyrmex cornetzi. The sequence continues at coordinate 544,217 of NW_017299509.1, forward strand.
TGCGTTACGTAAGCCTCTATATTCTCGCCTTTATTACGCGCACGTGGCTGCTCAGAAAACACGTAATCGTATAACGCAGGTAACAACGTCGTTTTTGGCATAAATTCCGAAACGTGAGAATTCTTAGGTCACGTTTATTTATTTAGAACTCAGTGCATTCGATGAGATTCTGTTTCACGTTCTTGAGATATATATAGGAAAACACGTATAACGCAGATAACAACGTCGTTTTTGGCATAAATTCCGAAACGTGAGAATTCTTAGGTCGCGTTTATTTATTTAGAACTCAGTGCATTCGATGAGATTCTGTTTCACGTTCTTGAGATATATATTCGGAGCAAGAGTGTACCCGAAAGTTCGAACAAAGGGTGGAGCACGAATAAATAAACTTGAGCGAGACCGAAGTTTACGCACGCATTGCACCGTTAAAAGAAAACACGTTCCTTACGTTTCAGCGATTTAGGTAATTCACCCTGGATACCTCTCACGCACTTATCTCGCGATTATTTCTTTAACCCGTGCTTCCCATACTGCGATCGTATGTATCTCTTCCGAGATTCAGCACGGGACATCAAGGCGAGACGACGTTTACAGTCTCACAGCCGAAAGCGTACTAACTTTTGGGGTAGACTGGAGCTACCTAAGCCAGACACTAGACCTTCTTAACTCTAAGGAAAACTACCTAAGCAAAACAACAAAGAATGCGCTGCGTCACGGTAGAATTTATAGGGTCCGTAATTTACCAGCACCATAGTTGTGAGAGAGAGAAACGTCGAGTACAAATATGCCATTGAGCTTCCTGTTTAAGCGACCAATCACAATGAGTTGAGAACATTCGAGCAAAGTAATAGCGATCGAGTAGTTCAAGCCACGTTGCTTTTTCTTCAAGTTTTCTCGAATTTCATTAGCTTTAGGACAATCAGCAACACATTTCGTCCGAAAAGTTTATCAAGTTATAGGATATATGTTTGTAAACGTCTCGTGGTTATTCTCTGTGTTTAGAATATTTGATAAACAAAGGGCTGTCATCACTGTACGGTACTGATTCGAGTTTCCTCAAAGTACAGTGAGAGCAAAGATTCGTATAAGGAAACTTTTTATAAAAAAAGTCTTATTTGTAAAAAATAAATATTAATTAGCCATTTTATACAATGAATATATTCTATTCTAACGTAAACAAACGAGCTTCGCATATATTCCTGAATTTAGAAGCTAAATTTCTCAACTACCAATACTTTTTGAGCATTCAAACAATAGAATTTTTAATTTTTGCTTATTTTTCAAATGATATATTTTCTATAATTAATACACATCTTTTTGGTATATATAATTTTAAGAAATATACAGTCTATTTTATTCTTTATGAATAAATTGTTAATTACCCAGCAAGAAATGATTGTCAATTAAACGTCGAATTGAAATCATCATATCGATATCGATTCGACGTCAATTCGATGACTCATTTCTCACTGGATAATATTTACTTTTTAAAAATAAAGTTTTTTTAAAAAATATTTTCTCTGTACGAATACGTTTTGCACTTACTGTATGTTGTCAAACAGCAATATCTAAGAGGCATGTATCTTCTTTATATCGGCTTAATCTCAGATTTAAGAAGTGAAACAACTTTCCAAAGCTTCTTGTGTTTAACAATATATTTCAAAGAGAATCGGTTCCTAACAATCGTGATACGATCGTGATTAATTGGTGTTACGAAAATTTAAAACTTCTATTCTTGAATTTATTGAGTTATTATTTCAATAGACACGTAAAATATTACAGTTCTAACAATTAAATCATCGTTTCCTTGTTCTTTAAAATAACTTTCGAAAGTTTCAATTGAATAGTTGTCCAAGATTCACAAATTGTAGGCATTGTATTGACGTACGTCAATGACCCTTGTCTTCCTTTTTTTTCAATAGAAATAGAAAAAGGAAAGTAGTGGGCGTGAACGTCAACATTAGTGCAGCAGGGATAGTCCATGCATTCGTCAAAGGCACATGTTGGCCATGTCGTTTTAGAGGTGACTTTAATGGAAATAGAAAAAGGAAAGCAATAGGCGTAAACGCCGATGCATGTCAGGTCAATGAATTACAAATTTTGAATAAACCGTTTTAAAAGGAAACTCGAGATGACTAAAGAATTAATAAAAAAAACAATAGGAACCCTATATATAATTAATCATTGCAAAAATAACTTGACAAATTTTAAGAATGTTTTAATTTCATGTCTCAAATGCTTATTATGTCGAAACTGTAAAGCTTAAATTCATAAATATTAATCGAACCGATATATATATCCTATCTTTCGATTTTTTACATAATAAAATATAAATATTATGATAAAATATTGTATAACGCACGTGAATATAATACAAAGTTCAAATTAATTTTCCCGTAAATTATGTCGGGGCGATATCGGCTTATGCAATAATTATTTTCGACCGAGATTTCGTAATTATCTCATCGCTCGTTTCAAACATACTAAAAGCGTTCGGCATACTGACCTTCTTTAATTTCCTTTCTTGTAAGATCTGCGCTGCCTTTCGTCGCACGTGCTACCATATTTGTAAAGCCAATACCGAGTCGCAAAAGCTTGTAATCGTCGTCCGCAGTCAATGGTTCGGGCGTGAGACCACTTAGATGTAGGCATTTCCCTGAAAAGAGGAGGCACAATTACTTAACTGCATAAATTAATACTAAGAACTTAATGATCGCGTCCTCATGATCATAATGAACTTCATTACTCCGTGTAGTAAAGTATTAATTTGTGAATTGATCCTGACTTATTAATTTAAGATTCACAAGCAAAATTAGACTTTCAAATTAAATACTTGATAATTTATTAAATTTAAAATGGTTTCCCTTGCATTTTTCACGTCTTGCAGTAATTGTGGCTACGAAAAAAAAAAAAAAAAAAAGAGAAAATTT
>NW_017299509.1:547201-561500 GCF_001594075.2 Trachymyrmex cornetzi
AAAAAAAAAAAAAAAAAAGGATGAAATTATTATCGTGTACAATGGAGCATGTTACATCGTTGAAACGCGTCGCCGAAACGCATGGGCGGCTTTTAAAAATTTTAATGAAATCGACGTCCGTGATATTATGTGATCCATTTTTAATTTTAATTGCATAACGTTAAGCATTAAATTGCTTACTTGTGGCGCCATTATAACGAAACGTATAATTGCAGTCGTCGCATGAACGGCCAAATGACTTCGCAAAGCTATTGTTCCGCGCGAAATACTCCGTATTTTGTTAATAGGCCGCGCTCGACTATTTATATCCCATTAAATAAACGATCTAAATTTTCTGATAGGCATAATAAAGCCTCGCCCTGGCGGAGGCTTTCGCGCGGAGATAATGGAATTGTTAGAACAGAAGCGCGCAGCGTGTCTATTGTAATAGAAATGACAACCATTGTTGTTTCCATTGTCGATGGTACCGCGCTGGTATCGTTTTGCCCGGATTATACTAAAATCATCGTCGTGAATTTCATCATTAAAGTTTATTACACACTTGAGACATATTTTAATCCGTTTCACCTTATTTTTTTCCTAATTTCAACTTACTGGAAGTATTTTAATCGAAGCGACAATTCAAAAGCTTAATTTTCTTCGTCGTCCAGTTTTCTTAAATGATTCATTCAATTATCGAATTAATTCTACAAGATAGCAGTTTTAATCATTCGCGAAGTATTGATGAAATTATTGGTATTCCATTATTAATTTACTATTATTATACGGCAAAACTGGGTGACTCTATTTTAGGATATTGTAAGATCACTTATTTTAATTTCGATTTATTGCGGATATAGAATAAATGCGGAAAGTGAGAGAGAGAGAGAGAGAGAGAGAACTATTTCATGAAGATATATAAATTCATTTCGTGCAAGATGTACAAACGATTAGCGGTTGACCGCTTGAATGTTGCAACAGCGACGAGCGTCAATTAGCGCCGCGAATCGCAAATTTCCATTGTATAAATAATAAATAGCGCGTATAAATAGCGTACAAACAGCGGTAAATCGTACGAACGACAATTCGTTCTAAATATTGACGTATGAATGCTTGGTAAACGCGCGCGATCGTTTATTTCGTATCGCGAAAAGCAAACACGGCGCTTAACGTAACGTATAAAAGGTATTCGCGCCGGTTTTCCCGCGGTTATGCAGATCGGCAGTGCGTGCGAAAAGTTCAAACGGTCGTTTTTACGGCCGTACGAATGAGCAGCTAAGTGCTCGTTGTCAAGTAATCCCCCAGGGAGTTTTTGTTTTTGACATTTCCGCGAAACTGTATACTGCGTTATCGCAACAATTTAACGGTCAAATAATACTTTGTCGGCGGATCAAGCTATAGAACCGATGGAAAAGGATTAAACGCAGAGTTTAGGTCAGGTATGGGTCGATCGATTTTTTCTACTTTGCCACATAAAATTGGATTATGAGTTCGCCTTGCGTCACGTCCGACTGCAACTAGAAATAATAGCTTGTCGTTTGTGGAGGTTGATTTGCCGACTATACGAGTGAATTATTTACGCGTTGAAGTCTCACTTCGTTAATCCCTTTCTGCGTCACACTTTGTCGCAGAATTGACCGTCTTGCTAATCGTGTATTATAATCACACTTTCGAGGTTATATCTTAATCCTATGATAACACTAAAATATATGCAAAGATGAAAATTCATGTAAGAGAATATTTCCTGCAGATTAATACTTTGTGTAGATGAATATCTTTTCTACATACTAATGTCTAAATAAAAATGTGCGATTAAAAATTCGGCCCAGTACTGGTAAATGGTACTGGCCCAGTCATTTTAGCCCAATCATTTGACAGAACCTTGGCCGTCAGTTGATAGTAGGCTAAGTTGGTTCCGTTGCAATTGCTGGCGATCCTACATGGGATATTAAAAAACCATCGCAAAGAAATTTTCTTTTTTTTACATCGGTCTAAAATAAAAAGTTTTCTACAGTTATTATATATGGCTGTTTAAAAGGAGACTTTAAAAGAAGACTTAATAAAAAGGTTCATAAATTAAAATATTCTTCCGCGTTTACGTCACATTGATAATAAATTTATTTACCGAAAGCCACAACCGCCGAAGCAATAAACGTTGCACCTCCTCGTTCACGCGAGAGAAAAGAAAGCGCGGAGCCAAATAAATCTTTCGCGCGCTCTCGGCGGTACAGGTACACGGACACTCACACGTGTTCGCATACACGTGGGGATGAGACAACATCCCGGTGGCGCGAAATTACAATCGTCGCCAAAGTCTATTCCGCGAACATTTACCCCCAGGCAGCAGATAGAGATTTATGACGCGGCCTCGGGAAATTCTCTCTCGCTGCTTTACTCCAGTGGCACCGACCTACAACGGGCGCGCCGCGCCGGCACGACCTTGGAGAACTTCGGAACAAAGTTAAACGCTCGTCCGCGGCCGTTGCACGCTTTCCGGCACAACGTGCCCGACCTCCAAGTCCACGGGAAAAGACACGAACCGCACGTGTGTGTAATGCCGGCTCCACATTGTGGAGTCGTGACCCGAGTCAAGTCTTTTCGAGAATAATACGTTTATGCATAATTAGCATAAATTTAAGATGTAGGTAAAGGAGAATTTAAAGGGCCAACGGACGCGCGTCAAATCCAATTGTTCTGAGGGAGGTGTATTTTTGTAAGAAAGTTTTTTGTCATCTCAATTTTTACGTCTTATTATCCACACATCTCATCTTTCTCTTTGAGAATTCGCGCGTTTGTTTTTTTTTCTTTTTTTTTCCTTCCTTTCTTTTTTGTGCAAAATGCTCGGGTTATTGGGCGAGCGACGTTCGTGAACTTTCGTATGAACGTAGTTTAAAGCTTGTCACGGCAAAGGGGCCATAAGAAGGAGACTAACGGCCGATCGAACAAACTTTATCGGGGCGAAACGCGACCCTCCTCCGTCATTCACGACGCTAACCTAACCCAACTTGACTTCGCTCGACCTTCCCGCCTAACCACGCTTTATGGTGTTTCGAGCGAGGGTGTGAAAAGTGTGTTTCCCCCTCCCCCTCTGTACGTCGATGAAAAGCAAATGCACTCGTTCCCGCGTCGCGGGTCGTCCGTAAATTATGACTCGTCTCTGATATGGACGTAATCGGGATGGAGTTCTACGCGAACCCAGACGCGAGTCTTTTATTTTTTTAGAGTCGGGAAATTATGGTAATTTATGAGAAATTCGAGGATTCTCCGAGCGAGAAAAAATAGCTAAGAACTTCCATCGCGGGTATTCTTTAGTGAATTACGTCTCTATGAATTGAAATAATTTCCGTCATTCAAACGTTATCGCGAAACTGTTGCTGTTTTTGAAAATTTTTGCTACTATATATAATCTGTTAATACGGCTGGGGTGATATCAGAATTGGTAATACCGGGTATTGGTTTCAGGGATTTAATTTTTTTTCAGTATGAAAAAAATATGTAAAGAATATAAATTTTTAAAACATCTGATAATGCCGTTAAAAGTAGAAATAAAATACCGAAATGTATACGTCATAAATATTAACATCAATGCAAATATTTTTCTGTAATATGGAACCATTGTTTCCGCAAATAATTTACGTATATATATTTTTACTGTAGTATATTTTTATTAATGGATATCTCTGAACCGCGTGCAACTTGATACATAATCGATGTGCAATATGTGAAATCTGAAGATAATATTTCCAATCTACAAACCGAAAATATCCGAATAATTAATTTCAGTATGATCTCGTTTAGTATCACAAATTAATCACGTTACTGATATTCGCTGACAGTTATAGGAAATATTAGCTGCAGTTCTCCATAAATCTCAGCGCTCTCTCTATAAATTTGTATATCTCTAGTTATCATGTACGATATAACTATCTGAAATACATCTTTTATGCGACAGCCGGAAAAAAAAAATAGTTTTCTTTGAGAAGAAAGAGAAATTTATAGTTTTCAATTAGTTTCTTCCAAACAGTAGACGTTAAATCGTCACGTCGTAGACTAAATGGACTTCCAAAGATGTCTGCAACAAGTATTTCTCAGCGTGATTTCTCAAGTTTCATTATGTTGCGACGAAACAGTCAAAACTCCGGACCTCCGAATTGTGTTAACTTTCCGAACTTTCGGACTTGAAGGCCATCGCAGTATGTTCTCCTTAACTTTGCATTATAGAATTCCGGACATCAGAGAGAACGCAACAGGATCTTACTTTTCGCATTTTTCTTTCCACCCGTTCCTACTTCTTTCTCCAGAGGTCTCGTTCTCGGTTACGAAAGGCGCGACGAACAACACTCTTGGGGAAGAAATATTGCCCTTGATATTTTTCTAATGCGCGGAGACTCGACCTTCTTCCCTCCTTCGTTTCCACAGACAACGGTAACGATGCGCGAGGGAACCGCGGGGATTTCGGCTATCATTTATAGCGCGAAATGTACGGTTTATTATCTAAATGGCTGTTAACTCGTTGCGCGGATCGCTCGTAGTCAAGTAAGATTTTTGTAACAGCGGTAAAATAAATTATCGCGACTTTTCCCTCGACACTTCCGTCATCCCTTCCATCGTTTCTTCCGAGTCTCTTTGTCAGATAAGGTAATGGTTTTCGCTAGATGTTCATTACGCGAAATAATTAGAAATAGTGCGTCTGCGAAGTCGAGCTGTTATATTTTACCCTACGTCGTAAATACGCAAACGGTTCGGTAGCGATTCGTTTGTAGGAATAAATCTATTTCACTTTGGACATCTTAATCGTCGTTGGTGAACTCCAACGAGCATTGTTAGTTTCGCGCTTTATCAAATGCGCGAATTTCTCGATCGACGAGTATATTCGCGTTTGAAACAGCGTGAAATCGACACGGACGATATTCCTCGCTTGTCTCTCGGACGAACGGCGAGCCGCAACGAAACGGCGGGGGCGACTATCGCAAATTTCTCAAACCTCCATTGACCTAGATTTCGCTCCTTTTTTTCCTCTCGGATTCTGAATGAACGCTTGGTTTGAGTCGGTGGCGATGCCGAGCAACGAGGTAGCGGTAGGAGAGAAAGAGAAGGGATATACGATGGATAGAGCGAGAGAGAGAGAGAGAAGAGGGTAGCGGACAGGGGGAAGCCAGGTGAAAATCGATGCAACCGAGAGAGACCTGTGCGTGGGTAACGCGGGAGACCGCGCCTGGAAAATCAATTTTCAGGGTTTTCCAGGACGAAGACCCGTCGGCGGCGACCTAGGAAACGGTCGAGAGCAAGTTCTGACGTTGCTCTCTTTTTCCCACGTCGCCTGCTGCGTGTCGGGGATGAGGGGGAGTTAAAAGGGACGCGCGAAAGTCTCAAGACGTCGGATGCTTTTTCTTTCTTTCTCTTTCTTTCTTTCTCTAGCTCGAGTGTCGTCGCCCGTTTCTCGAGTAATTTCAGCTTTTGTGCTCGCGCAAGGCCGAGGATATTTTTTTAATTAAAACGCGCCGAGGGGTTGGCGCGTTTAAAGCGAATTCGGTCGCTCGCGTGCGACTTTGAAGCGAGACTTTTTCCTCATCCGATACGGCGCCACCGTCCGGCTGTTAAAATGAGATAATAGGGAGAAATGTCCTTCCGGGGCGATTCAAGCGGGAGATCTTCAGGCTTTCGCGCCTAGGGCTGCCTGTGTCTCTCGGCAGTAATTCCACCGACGTCTCTGTTATCCGAGACACAGCAGGATATAGTTTCACAAAGGCGCCAAAGGTAAGAAACAGGCGTTCCCTGTATAATCGTCATCCGATAGCCAACATAGTACTTTCTCTTTAGACGCTCTTTTCTTCTGACCCTTCGACCCTAACCTACTAGTCTACCTAATATTATATTTTCCTCATTGCCATTTGTTTTTCTATTGAATTCTGAAAATTGAATTCTGAAACGTGACAATTATGACAAATGGAACTAAATTAAGTAATTTTGATTTGTATAGTCAACAACAATCTTAATACATTCTTTTTTAAATTCACGTATATTGTGGGATACAAAATAACACTGTGAGAAATTAAGTTAACTTAATTAAGTAAGCAAAAAAAAAGCGATGACAAAGAAAGTCCTAGGTCTCATATTTTTAACAGACACCCTCCGAGTGGATGGTGTTCAATCACGCCCGAGAGAAAGAAAGACGCTCCGTAAGCCGGGAAATAATTTCGTACGACGACCGGACGAAATCTCAACATTGTATGCATTCGCCTAGTCACCGACGTGTCTTTTTCGAGGAAATTTTGAAAGAAGTAAGGAAAAAGAGACAGAGGGCACTAAATTCTAGGGAGGTAGTGAACGTGTACGGACTGTAAGCTGCTATCGAGCGGATAGGCGTGCGACAACCCTCTCCCTTCGTCGTGCTCCCCTCGGCAGCCCCAGAGTTCCCTTTTTCCTCCTGCTCGCCACCCCCTATCCAACCCCTGTCCTCCCTGTTCGCCCTCTACCGCCTCCTCCTCCTCCTCCTCCTCTTTTGCCCCTCTTGGACCGAGCAGCAGCGACAGGGTGGTCGGTGGGTGGAAAAGGGTGGAGGCTGAGGCTACACGTTTTCCCACACTCGCCCTTCTCGCTCCCCCGACCCTTCTCTCTCTTCGCCATCCAACGTGGCACCCTTCGCCCATCTCGCCCTTGCTCGACCCAGCTCCTCACCCTTGCGCTCCCTTGCCTTCATTTCTCTCACCCTCTCTCTCTCTCTCTCTCTCTTCGCCTCACTCATACAACCACTACTCATTATAGTTACCACTACACTACCGTGTTGCCTCAATCTACACCACCTCCTTCTTCGCCACCTCCTTCGTTGCCACCTACGGCAACCGACCGCCAAAGGACGGTCTTGCGTCTAGTGATGGCCCTCGAAGCAATAACCAGCCGCAATTCTCGAGCGAAGTACGAGTGTCCCGAGTAGAATATCGCGACGTCGTCCTTTGGGTATCATATTAACTCCTTGATGCATCTAGTCCTTATATATAAGGGCGATTTCTTTGATTCAAATATTATTTTTTAATACTATTTATTTCTTTCATCTATGTGAGAGACATAACAATTTCGTAGAATGTCATTACTATTTGTATCCTTCTTCCCATTTAGAGATTCAGATTATTATGTCAATTTTCATATTTAGCTGATATAAAAAAGAATTCATATCAAAGTCTTCACTTTCGCCTACGTAAAAGCAGTATTTAATTTTTAATCATATATTGAGGTTAATATTAATATAAGTGGTACAAATTATTTCCGTATTTGATACTGATAATACACAGGTTTCTATTTGGAATATTAGTTTCTCAATGGCACACAGTTTTAAATAGCATAGATTCGGAAAGCATAGATTGGGAAAGTTACTTTTCAAGTTACTTTTTGTTATAGAAATTGAGTACAATAAGTTTGGGTATTTTATTTTTTATATTATATTTTATCTCATTTGCTCCAATTTCGTATTACTTTTTCTAATTAATTTTGATAACAAAGGCATATAAGGTAATCGAAAAAGTAACTTATAAGTAACTTATAAAGTAATTTAAAAAGTAACTTTCCCAATCCTGCCTAGATCTACGTATATATCAAGATTAAAGTATGTACGTACGACATAAAAATTGATGCGATAACAGGTAAGTAGTCACGATTGTATCACCAACTATTTTATAATCAATATTAGACTTTATCGCGTGTCGCAATTAATTTCAATGTGTTATACCTTCTAATTATTATCTCTCGCATACTCGTGCCAATAGTCGCGTTCAACCGGTCTGGGTGGTCACGATAATGACTAATAAATCCACCTATAAATTCTCAATGGACCGCTCGACGTCGGTTTGCTTACGTTTCCTTTCGTTTAGCGGGATTATGTACGGTATATACCTGATGCGCGCGGGCACCGGGCACCGGGCACCGGGCGGTTTGCTCTTCTCTCTTTGCAGTTACGACGATAAATTACCCGAATCGCAGAGAAAGAAAACACGGGAAACGAAGTGTACCCGTGAGTACTCATTCTCCGTACTCGCCTGACCGCATTCCGACAATAATCACTTCATCCACTGTCTGTGGCTGTGCCGCGCGCGACGAATGGAGGACCTTAACTACTTTCCACTTACGATTTAATTTACCGACGGCGTATCGTTTTATGCCGCCCGCGGCAATTACGCGTCGGCGAGATTTATCATCGCGCCTGGGAAAATTGAAATTACCGAAGCGTCTCGATACGCTCGCGCAAGTGGAACGTGACTTATCGATTAGAAACTTCGGCTCTTATCGATGTATCGAACGTCCCGAAACGAATGCACTTTCTTTTCCTTCGGCGTGGAATTCTCTTAATTAACTCGCGATCTGTTAATTACATATCGTGGGGGCGAAAATATAAATAACGAAAAAACTCGCTTATCGCGAACCGATCTTTCGAACGGTTTTTACTTGAGCGGAGTAACGTAACGCTTCATCACTAAACTCGTTCACCGAAACTAATAAAAATTGATCCGCGTAGGCTATAATTATCTCCTGTGAAATCCAACATTACGCCTTAATTCGATTCGACCACATAAACGTATGATACGGAATTAGATTATCCGCGAGATTTCATTACGATTGCGACAGGATACGAAGCGGATATTCGCAGAACGTGCTAAAATCTTTCTCATAATACATCTCGCGGATAAACCGCGAGAAGAGATATGTGTGAAATATTAAGATTCATGGATCTTGAATTGAACATGTAATTGATATGAGTAAGAAATTTCTCTATTCTGAACTTAATATTTTTTTGCGTCTTACGTCGCATTACACATGAAAAAATGTAATTGTGCAATCGATTTTTCCTCAACTTTTTCCTTCCCTCTCTCTCTCTCTCTCTCTCTCCCTCTATCCTCCAACGATGAAATAAAATCGAATCATTCAGGAGAAGAAAACTGAAATAAGATATTAGAAAAGTTGCGTCAGTTATGTGGGTCGTTATTATCTAACATCACTCCAAAACAACAACAACAACAACAACAACAACAACAACAACGGAGCGAAAGCAGTTTGTGTTTCCCGTTGTACTTCACGTATAACATCAGCCTTGAGGTTCTCACGTGCGACCATCGGCTCGCATAATCGATTATCGATAGGCGGCGGGGAGGATAATCTCGGTGCGAAAGCTCCGAGCGATGTCATGACCCCTTAAGAACGCTCTTCTCTCTCTGGGAAAAAAGTTTCTCCGATAGAAAACTTCGACCGAGTGCCGTGAACTATCGAACCGGCGCGACGGCCGCGCGAGTAAAGGATTGCCGCACGTGTATATACACGGCGGTTATAAAATAACCACACGACAATCTGGGGGGTCGGTCGAAAGCGATAAAAAAGTAAAATGTTTTATATTTGTGTGAAAACGCTCCCGAATTGATATGGCCGCGAATTCGACGCGGAACTTTTATTTGGAAACGTCCTTGTGAAAAAGGAATAAAAATATGATTTGAAAGAGCATATACACGCATACATTGTTCTAACGCTATGATGCGTACGACTCGTGAAACATTGATAACGGTTGTCGAGAGGAATATAACTCTGCGTATCTTGCGCGTTTAAACGCTCACAATTTTCCTTAGATTTATTGTTCACGCGCGTGCGCGTGTTACACGAGCAATTCGCTTCTAGAGATAATATTCGTATTCGTAATATATTACGCTCTCATGCTTTGTAGATTATAGATTTGATATAAATTTTAAAATTTGCAAATTGCAATTAGCCATTATTTATCACATTCATTTCAACGCTTTATTAAATACATATTTGATTCAATCATTCGCGATGTATTACGACGTATTTTCTGTGAAAATATAAAACTTTTGCATTATTTCCGCGTATCAAAAATATTGTGGCATGTAAAATTATAATCTATGACAAGGATATTTTAAAAATTATCCTTTGAAAGAGACATTTTCGGATCTATATATTTATCATCACCGTATATTCACGTGAAAAAGGATATATTTTAATTTTATTACAAATTTATCTGTGTCAGTTCAATTGTAGAACGAGAGTACAAAATAATTTCATCATCTTCAGGTCTTTGAGATAAGGACCATTTCGTCCATGAAGAGTACCTGCGATTTCGCCCAGCTGTCGCGGATGATTCGCACACAACCGATATTTCTCTCGGTAACACCAACTAGTTATCCTCGTTAGGTCGGTCGCGACGACGCGGCGTACGGCCAACTCTCCGAGGGTCTCTTACAACAAGTTGGACCTGTCGGGGGTCGAGGTCGTCGTCGAGGGCGAGGGTGGTCGGTCCGGAACCGATGGTGCGCGTTTGTGTACGAGGCTGCGTCGCGTCGCCTCGCGTCGCATCGTGTCGCCCGGCGTCGCGGAGACTCGGCTTGGCACGACCACGAAAAGTTTCGCCGGTCACGTTCAACTTTCGCGCGCCGTTCGAAAAACCGCCTCTCTCTCTCTCTCATATTCCCTCTTTCACGACACCGCCGACGGCGAACTGGGTCGCCGACCGAGTGCCCCCGAGTGCTGTGCCGTGTCGCGAGCAGCCCCCATCGCCGCCGTCTCTCCCGATCGACAACGGGCGCCTTTGGCCGAGAAAAAGTTTTCCCTCCTATCCGCGGACTTTCGAGAGGCGTCGACCAGCGAAATTGAACCGCGACTCGTTGCGAAACCGCTCGTATTACACCTTTCCTCTTTGAACCTGTTCGGTAGCGACTTGTCGAAAAGTTTAACGCTGCGATAAGAACTCGCTAAACTACAGACAATTATCAGATCAAAGTTTTATTGTAGGGACGTGTTTTATAATAACAGACGATAGTGTCGCTTTCGTGAGGTGTTAAACACAGATGAAAGTGCGATATTTTCAATGATACGAATGTATCAACAAATGATTTTTAGAGAAATTATAAATTTTGAGAGGGGAAAAATAATTACTTTCTACAAATATAATATATTATTTATATATATATATCATTATTTGTCTAGAAGTGCGTCGTTTTATATATTCTGCTTTATCAAATTGATGTAATTGTAACTGACGTTTGTAATATAGTGTCAATATTAAAATCTATTTATGTGCTGAATTATTTTTGAAATTTTTAAATATATTATTTTTAAGTTAGTAGCTCGTGGCCAACAAACGAGTTCTGAGTAATTGATTTCCTTGAATTTACTCGAGCTTTCTTTGTCCACTGTAAATTAAGATAGTTATATAATAACGGACGGATGACGGAGCGCCGCCGCCTCCGATTTTAGCGTGATTTAAATTCCAGCTACAGAATGCGGTTGACAGGGCTAAATAATAAAGTCGATCAATCAAGTCCAATTTTGGTACCGTCCGAGTAACTTCGCGCGCGAAGTGGGTCATCGACCGAATACACTGCACGTCGCGTGTGCGTTCGACGTCCGTCACTGGCGAAGAAATATTTGCGCGCGATAAAAGCGAAATCTTCCGGAACGCGTCTCGTTCGGTTTTCCATCGAGATTTTTTTTCCCCCCTTTTCTTTTTTTTTCGTAAATCGTACAGAGATAAACGAACATGGGCTCGCGTAGAAAAATCAACAATACATCGGAAATATTTGCAAAGATGAGATATCCACAAAACTACGCTCGTTGCGCATATTTTGCATCGTGCGAAAAAATCACCGCGTAGATTGGGTCGTACAATCGATTGCGAGAGGAAAAAGTCTCTCTCCTCGTCCCGCCGACTCGCCTTCGGGCGCAATCTTGGATACGACCTCGCAAGTGTCATGATTCAGCATTGCAGACCGAACGAGAAACAACGTCTAGAAAATGTAGGTACTTTAAATAAAATATGCTTGTACAATATTTTGATATTACAGTCAAAATGATGCACATAATATATAGCTGCCGAGCGTTTTGAGAGAGACAGATTAAATCATCTTTGTTTCTCGCACTTTTTGCATTACATCTATTCTATATATCATATATATTATATTAATATTTGAAACGATAATAATATTATTTATTCATCAATAATAATTTTTAAATTTCTTATTCATTGTCTTTTTCTTTTTGAAATAGAATTAACTTTTTATTCATTTCCGCTAAAGCAATTTCGGCAATTAGTTGTTTATCCGCTTCCTTTCATGACCATGAGAAAATGGTGCGTGATACTTTCTAATTGAATGCTACAGTTTGAACAGTTTAGGCAAGATCCTAAATTACGGGGTGCCGCAATCAGCGAAGAAAGCTCTCCGGGATGATAATCAGGCGAGGCGTCGCGCGTCGGCGTCGCGATGCGTTTGGCAATTTCGTGAAATCGAGTCATCGCCGGCGGGGAAATCTTCGAACCAGTTGCGTCCTCTTGCCGGGAGAAACTTTTTCCCTCAACATTCCGGGGGATATAAACTGCGCGCGCGGCAAGCGGCGGCGCGAAACTTCCGACCCTTAACCCGTTTTCAGATGTTCTCCGAGTTCGCGGGAGGGAAGTTCGAAACTTTGTCGGGACGTCTTTCGCGGGTTACATTCAATCAAATATGTACGATTCCGGGTGCGAGGACAAAATCTTAATCGGAATCCTTTAAATTTATATGCCCGCGAGGCAGTTACGTCAGCATCTCTATAATTCACTTTACAATTCCTAGGCGAACGAAGACGTCGAATTTTAAATCGTCGAAAAGGAAGTTTCAAGTATATGCATAGAGTCTTGACGTTGTGTACTTTGTTTGCATATAAAGGTACCCACGAAATGTCTCTGTTTTTAGCCGCAGTTTGTGCAGTTTAGAATTAGAGGCAAATTGTCTTTCGAAGAAGATCTAAGTAAGGAAGGATTATTTTACATTGCAAAGTAGGAAGTGTTTATTTTCAATTACGGTAACAAAAATCTTATTTTTTTATTTAGCTTTAAGCGAATTTTAAATTAAATTCGTCAAAGTTAATTAACGACATATTTAATGCAACGAGCTTCTCACATTTTCACCACCAAACAAAAAAATTCAGTGTGTTCGTAACAGCTATAATTAACGAGAGAAAATATGATGGTTCTGAGACATCCTGCATATTACAAATAGATAATATTATATCCACGGATAGGGGCGTTTCACGATGCGTACGTTATCTGCAGTAACATTGCGGTAACATGATTATAACACATTGTAAAATACTGCACGTTGGTGTTGAACCGGACAAATGCGTGTAACAGATCCGCCTGTATGGAGCTGAGTGCATTTGAATTTGAATACCACGGAACTAGTTTACGCTTAACGTATCACAGCGATGCTAAGAACACGAAGTGATCAAACTCGCGAAAAAGGAAGAAAGCGCGAGAGTGAAAATATGAATGAAATCGCGTCGAAGATTTATGAATTAATGAGCAATTCATAATTACGTATCCGCTTAACTTTGCCGAACCTCACGTTTCTAATTATATCTCATTCAACTAAGGAGCCAATTTAACTGGTTCAAAGTTCAAATACGGAACTCGATTCCTATGTTGTTAAATGAGCATGCGTCACATAAATTTTTAAAGGACTTGCACACATAAATAACAAATATATAAATGTACTTTTCTCACATGATTACAACTCCACCAAGAATCTTGCAAGCATTATACATCCTTAGCGAGTCCTTGCATTATGAATTCGGTTGAGTGTGTGCAAAATTGTGTCGGGCAGTTTCACAAAAATGAATCAAATCGTCGTAAACGTTTTCACTATGGAGAAGGAGGTTTCCAGCTTGCGACGAGAAATCACCACAAAGATCAACAAAGTGAAACACTTATCTCATGTACTCCACTACGGTCGCGAGGATTAAGAAAACAGATCGAAGTGTCGCGAGATCTCGGACGCGCGTGCGAACGAGCGAACTTCCTCCTTACCGATCTAACGGGTGAATCACGGCCCCGTTAATCGACCCTGCCGGCTCACCCCGAAATTACGGAAAAGAGCCCCGCGTCTCTCTCTTTTTCCCTCGCCCTCTAGCTCGCGCTTTCTCTCTCTCTCTCTCTCTCTCTCTCTCTCTCTCTCGCTTTTTCTCTCTCTCTCTCTCTCTCTCTCTCTCTCTCTCTCTCTCTCTCTCTCTCTCTCTCGCTTTTTCTCTCTTTCTATCTCTCTCAATACGCGTGTGTGTTTCACCCCTATCCCCAGTGCGGTCTCTCGACGTTACACCGCGCGCACCACCGGTGCACGACGCGCGATACTCGACTCGCGCGTTGTAATGGTCGATCGCGGCTTCGACCCTCTTCCGAGCCATCGAACGGCCCGAACGCGGTCGGATTTTTCGACGTTTACTGCCTTTAGGCCCCTGGACCATGCGTCCGCACGCCCTCCCGCCTTCCACCAACCCCTCTCATCCCCATACACCCCCG